>NW_018397259.1:6583485-6583621 GCF_002168275.2 Theobroma umbraticum | reverse complement strand
ATTTATATATCGTTAAACACATTTAGTCGAAGAATATATATTTAATATTTATTTGTCACTAAAATTAGAATTTTAGTTACTCAATTAACTTATTACGTTAACTCTCACATATTTACGTTAAGATTTAAAATTTAAT
>NW_018397259.1:6582895-6583061 GCF_002168275.2 Theobroma umbraticum | reverse complement strand
TAATCCGAGATTATATATTTAAATATTTATTTTTTATTAAAATTAAATTTTTTTTACTTAATGAAATTATTACGTTAACTCTCATATGCTTACGTTAAGACTTATCTATGATAATTTTATATTATAATTATTTTTATCCTTATTATTTTATTTAAAAATTAAAATT
>NW_018397259.1:6582386-6582622 GCF_002168275.2 Theobroma umbraticum | reverse complement strand
TATTTAAAAAATAAAATTTATATATCGTTAAATACTTTTAGTCTGAGAATATATATTTAAATATTTATTTTTCACTAAAATTAGATTTTTTTTAATGGAATTGTTACGTTAACTCTCATACGTTTACGTTAAGATTTAAAATTTTGTTATTTTACTTTTATAAATTTTTACGTCAATTCTTCCAGTTTTACGTTAAGACTTATCTATGTCAATTTTATACTATAATTATTTTTATC
>NW_018397259.1:6582073-6582192 GCF_002168275.2 Theobroma umbraticum | reverse complement strand
CATATATTTATATTAATATTTAAAATTTAGTTATTCAACCTTTATAAATTTTTATGTCAAGATTTATCTATGCTAATTTTGATCTATAATTTTTATATTATTATTATTATTTATTTAAA
>NW_018397259.1:6581941-6582063 GCF_002168275.2 Theobroma umbraticum | reverse complement strand
TATATATCGTTAAATACTTTTAATCCGAGACTATATATTTAAATATTTATTTTTTATTAAAATTAGATTTTTTTTACTTAATGAAATTATTACGTTAACTCTCATACGCTTACGTTAAGACT
>NW_018397259.1:6581050-6581273 GCF_002168275.2 Theobroma umbraticum | reverse complement strand
ACTTTTATAAATTTTTACGTCAATTCTTACAGTTTTATGTTAAGACTTATCTATGTCAATTTTATACTATAATTATTTTTATCCTTATTATTATATATAAAAATTAAAATTTATATATTGTTGCATTCTCTTAGCTTGATAATATAAATATAAATACTTATTTTTCATCAAAATTAGACTTTTTTACTTAATTAACTTATTACGTTAACTCTCACACATTTAC
>NW_018397259.1:6580667-6580979 GCF_002168275.2 Theobroma umbraticum | reverse complement strand
GTCAAGATTTATTTATACCAATTTTGAACTATAATTATTTATATTATTATTATTATTATTTAAAATATAAAATTTATATATCGTTAAACTCTTTTAGTTCGAGAACAAATATTTAAATATTTATTTTTCACTAAACTTAAAATTTTTTTTACTTAATGTATTTGTTACGTTAACTCTCATACGTTTACGTTAAGATTTAAAATTTAGTTATTCTATATTTATAAATTTTTACGTCAACTCTTACAGTTTTACGTTAACACTTATCTATGTCAATTTTATACTATAATTATTTTTATCCTTATTATTTTATTT
>NW_018397259.1:6580252-6580620 GCF_002168275.2 Theobroma umbraticum | reverse complement strand
CTTTTTTACTTAATTAACTTATTACGTTAACTTTCACATATTTACATTAATATTTAAAATTTAATTATTTCACTTTTATAAGTTTTTACGTCAACTATTATAATTTTATGTCAAGATTTATTTATGCTAATTTTGAACTATAATTTTTATACTATTATTATTATTTATTTGAAAAATAAAATTTATATATCGTTAAATACTTTTAGTCCGAAACTATATATTTAATTATTTATTTTTCATTAAAATTAATTTTTTTTACTTAATGAAATTATTACGTTAACTCTTATACGTTTACATTAAGATTTATATATGGTAATTTTATACTATAATTATTTTTATCCTTATTATTTTATTTAAAAATTAAAATT
>NW_018397259.1:6579947-6580105 GCF_002168275.2 Theobroma umbraticum | reverse complement strand
ATTATTATTTTTATTATTTAAAAAATAAAATTTATATATCGTTAAATACTTTTAGTCTTAAAATATATATTTAAATATTTAGTTTTTACTAAAATTAAAATTTTTTTAATGAACTTGTTACGTTAACTCTCATACGTTTATGTTAAGATTTAAAATTT
>NW_018397259.1:6577610-6579847 GCF_002168275.2 Theobroma umbraticum | reverse complement strand
AAATTAGATTTTTTTATTTAATTAATTATTTCAATTCTTATTGATTTACGTTAAAAAGTTTTAATCATAACTTTTAAAAACTTTATGTCCAAGTTTTTTAATGACAATTTTAAATTGTATATGTTTTTATTTTTATTATTATATATTTTAAATTTTAATTTTTTTAATTTATTGTAATGATAATGCTATTTATAATATGAAATTTCAACCAATAATAAAAGAAATGTAAATAAATGGTTTTCATTAATAAAGTATAAAAAGAATCCATCAAAAAGAGAATTTTTTGTTTATCAATTGAATTAATTTATCAGTTTCTTTATAAATTTTAAATCAATGACTATAATTTAATTTTATAAATTTAATAATCTTTATTAATTGACGTAAAATAAAAAATAATAATCTTATTGCAGAATTTACCCAACACTGACCATTATAAGAATGACCACATGATAAATTGCCTCAGGGTTGAGACGCGGGCCGCTGTGCCTTTTGTCCTTTTGACCTGGTGTGTTCAAAACTACGTCGTTTTGTATTTGTAATTTCCTGAAAATCTATGTCCTTTCTTTATCAACATGTCACGACTTCTATGTAACGTCTCCTTAACTATTTCTTGTCCATACACATTCATTTTGTATTATACTATATTATTTTGTTTACTTTGTTTATCTGCAATTTCCGAAGCCTTTGAGCTGCAGAACTTACGTCCCTTGGGCGAACGTTGTTTTAGCTTTAACGACTCATTTTCATGGTCATGCCTAGCACTCATTTCCTTTCAGTGCTACTGGTACACGCAACAATAATGCAAGGAATAATGCGAAGAGATCTCCACATCTTTGGACCACTCTTTATTTGTTTCTGGATTTTGGTGAAGTTTCCATCCCTTACATTGTAATAAACTATACAGGTCAAAGAATGAAAAAGGAAATTTTTAGGGGAAAGTGACTCTAATTTCGCTGAGATACTTGCTGCCAAAGAAGCAATCCTTATTTAGGTGGCATCAAGTTGATAAACTCTCACTTGAGAGTGACCCAATCATTATATATGGTAAAGGGTGTCCAAATTCATCAATTGCTTGCAAAGGTGAGTGAATGGGAGATTGCTCACATCCTGCGTTCTGCAAATGAGGAGGCTGAGGCATTAGCCAAAGGAGGGGCCTGGAGGTTACAGGACCTACTGTGGGTCAACAGCCAAAGAGTCCGACCAGAGGAAACAGAAGGGGAAACCAGTGGGGGGTACTGGACTGTTTATGGTAGGTGTACATTGAGTGAATTTTGACTCTTTTGTATAGATTGACCATGTATAGATTGTTTTGAGCTTGTCTTTTTTACCAACGAGCTTGCTAGTGGGTTTGCTGGTCATGGAGAGGCACCTGAGGCTCTGCAATCTTTTTGTTCATGCAGAGAGATGCAGGTTAGAGTAAAGAAACCTGCTTTTTTGTAATTCCTCATTTTATCAATGAAATTTGATTATTCAAAAAAAAAGAAAAACTACATAGGCCAAAATATAATAAAACGATTTTATTGTTAAAATCGGACGATAACATCTTAGTGTTTGATTCAATAGTAAATATATATAATATGGTCATATATGAATTTGAATCTTTCATTAAACTTAAAAAAATAATAATAATAAAATTAATGGAATCACTAGGCTTGGTTTAACAGATGAAATATTCTCATAGAGGAGTATTTATCTAATACTCTTGCGAAAACCTTTTTCATTTAAATATAAAAAGTTAACTTTCATGCAATGTAAGATACAAAATTGAAGATTTTTTTTTTAATTAAGACAAGAAATATTCGAATTTTACGTTTTAAGTAAAAGATTATGCATCAATTAATGAACTAAATATTCAGATGTAAGTATAAAAATGATAATTTCTTATATTTTTCTCAAAAAATATTTTACAAAATTAGGGTTTGATGTCCAATATCTTATCACTTTGGTTCAAAATTTGGCACGTGTATAATGTTTTGCACATGTTTATATGACTTTATGTTGAATTGCATATTTTTTCTAATATAAAGTCATCATGAATGGAATGATTTGACCCAACTATTTGTTCCTCTTTACTTTTTACACAAACTTTCCATAACATGATACATCTGCGCCAAAGGTGCAAGTCCTCCCTTGGTGGAGAACGTTATGATCCGCAAGCTCTTACGATTTGTGAGCTTGTGGTTGTTAATGGCTATGGGATCACCATCATTCCTTTTACCCATGCTTTTTCTTTTCTT
>NW_018397259.1:6563299-6577510 GCF_002168275.2 Theobroma umbraticum | reverse complement strand
GGAAATAGTTTTAATTCCCCGATTCTTTCTGACCGATCTCTGCCACGTGGAAAGTTGTTGGAAACCTTGAGTTGGTGACGATGTCGTATGGATATGGTATGGGCACCCTGTACGTAGAGGGAGATGCTGTCATTTTCATATATACCCGGTCTCTATTGGCGTATCTTATTTCATTTGAAGAATATTAAAACACGTAATAATAACAAAAAATTTGTATCTGAATATTAGATGCATTAATTATTATTTAATTTTTTAAAAAATAAAATTTAAATATCTTTTCATTAAATAAAAAAATAATAAAAGAAATTTTGTTTTTATAAATCATGGTTTCTTGTGTCAAATTTTCGTAACCGTACATAAATATATGCCACATATTAGCTATGTTTTCTTGCCTACTTTAGTTAGTCTTTTTACAGCTAATTGTTAGATTATGTTAAATGATCTGAAATTCAAAATATATATATAAACTTTAATTTAGACTTTTTAAAAATTTATTACATAAGTAAAACAAAACCTTAAAGGGGCTTTTTCCTCAAATCACGTAAAAGTCATAAAAACATAAAAAAATAAAAAAATCATATATAACGCACAAATCATAATTTAATATAATAAATAAGAAACATTTATGTATATTTCAACCCAAAAAAGATTAAGAGCATGAGGAATTTGACCGGTCAAAAATTAAATTCAATTCAAAACGTTTTCCATCAGGTACTAAGACTAATTCAATTGCCATTTTCTTGGTTGCCTTTTCGGGAAACAATGAGCTTTCGTATTTTTTTTTAAATTTTTATGAACAATGATGATTTTAATTTTATTTTTTTGAATAAAGAACACATATATTTATAGTGCATGTCTTTATTCTTTATTTATAAAACAATCCACAGTAAATGCTTATTAGTCTTTACTTTTCTTACTTAACAAAAGGGTTTTCTTTCTTATCATACATAACATGACATGCGTAATTATCATAATTAATTAATGTTAAAGCATCTTAATCCCAGATTGAAGTATTACTATACATGTTATAGTTTCCAATGCGACCGAGATGTATTACGTAAGAGTTGAGACACGTGTCTTTTCTAATAGTGCGAGAGCATTTCATATCCACAAGTTCAACTAACTTTTTCAATGTTTATCTCGAAATGTTTATTTTTTTAATTTTTTAATGTTAAAACATCTTGTCATGTCAGTTATGTCAGCTTAATTTCATTTCATAGGATGGCTAATCTCAATTCCGTTCCAACACGCATCACTTGCAATTATTCAATGTTTTTAGTCATTAATTTAATTCTCTTGGCTTTTCTTAATCATTGCCAATGGGAAAGCTTAATTTAATATGATTAACTTCACTTGATTAATTCTTGAATTTTCATGAGATAATTATTTAACATATAGGTTAAAAAATCAATATTGACAAAGAATCTATTTTGCTTTAATCAATAATAGATTTAAGATTTTACACCAAAGATAACTCACCACTATTTTAGAACAAGTTACTTAATTTTGATAAAAGTGATAAAATTATATATAATAATAATAAATAAATAAATAAATAAAATAAAGATGGTCACCTCTCACCACCTTCCATTCAGTCTTTAACTTTAGTTAATACATGAATAGTAAGCTATTTATTTTAAAAATTTTTTCATAAATTATTTTTAAATATTTATTTCATTAGTTGATATATAATTTTTTTTTACAAAAAGTAAAGTTCAAATATTTCTTCTCCTAACATAAACATATTTTTTTTTCTTTAAGAGTAATTAGGCTTAAGCCTTATCATGTTAAGTCCTATTTTAAAGTTAGTAATAGATACAAATAATATTGTAGTAATAAATCATTTTTCTTTAATTTTAATTATAAAATATATTTGGAAAATAGTTTTTAATTTGAATTTAAATTTTAGAAATGTCAATCAATATGTTGCATGTCCAATGACGTTTAGAGAATTCTTTAATGATAAAAATTTGAAAAATTTAATTTGATTATATAGAATCTGACTTTAAAAATAAAGAAATCAAGAGGAAATATATTCCTCTGGTCGTTTCAGCAGGGTTCTCTTTATTCCCTGTTTCTCTTTATGAATAAAATGAAGCATCCACTTTCAAAAATATAATAAATATATATATATATATATATATTCCACGGTCTAAACCGAAAACCCAATGACTTTGATTTGTACGCAAATTAAAAATATAATTAAATAATAATAAAAAAGAGTAATGGGAAGAGGTCCGGTGAACAAAGGAACTGGATATTGTATTCTGGGTAAGCTAGGTCAGCTTGCCCATGGATTTTTACGTTTGAACCATCCGTTCTATTTTGTTTCATTAATTAATTGGAAAAGAGTGCCAAATAGTTCTTAAATTGCATTGCCGGGATGGAAGGATCCCAGGGGCCAATGGGCCCCGCCTCCAAAATTCTCCTCCGAATCCTGCGCTTATTAGCCGACACAGACCCACGTGACAAAATGCCAGCGGCACCCAATTTCTCACCTATTAATAATTGGGGGAATTACAAAATGGCCCCATGGACTCTTGAATATTTAATGTATGCACTTACCCCCAAAAATATTTAACGAAATGAAAATAATAGTTTTTATTTATTTTTCTCTCCATCAATAATTTATTTAATTGATAAGAAAAAAAAATCATAATTATAGTTTTACCCTCACTATTATATTTTTTTTTTCATTTTCTTCCCTTTCATTCATCAGTCAATTTTGTTAAATCTATATATATCTAACGTAAATCAAGATCAATTTAAATTTCAAAACATTAAATCTTTTTTAAAAAACTGTTAAATTGAGGTTCTTATTATTTAAATTTAAATATTAAAATATTTTTTGAAGTTATTTTAATGAATTTAATTATTATCTAAATAGAATTTAAAAAGATATCATCGAATCTTAAGTTGTATGAGATCTTTTTCAACCATTTCGTCATTGGATTCTATCAGAATAGGCCAGATCTGATCAAAGAGTAGTCGGCTTGGGTCTAATATCTATTGTTTTTCAGTGTTGGAATTGCCACAACGAGCTGCGGATAGTCTCCTACGTAATTTAAAATGATGTCCACTGCCCCACTTTGTAAATCCCCATAAAAAATCTAACAAATAAAAAAAAATACAATTTGGTAGATTTGGATCAGAATCCACCTAGAAAAGGCAATCCAAGTTGCGCTCAATCATCATTTAACCAAAAATTTAAAATCACATGCTACTAATAATTTAGTTATTCTTTGTGTCAGTTGTCATTGATTAACAGCCAGGTAATTTTCAAAGCATAAAATCATATTTGTTTCTCGAAAGATGTCAAGTTGTCGAAGGCTCCGAGGATTATTGGTTCCAACTTCAAGTAGACATCCTAGCATAAGAGCCTGTGATTTCTGCGATAGGAAATTTGGATCTGTCTGTTTAATTCAAAATTTTATGATATAATAATTTAAAAAGTTAATTATTAAAATAATATATAATACCTTAAAATTTTTAAAAAAATTATTTTGATTACATTTAATTAAATATTTATATTTTATTTAATTAAAATATTATTTATTATTTTATATTATATAATATTAATATAAAATATCAAAATATCATATTATTATGCTATCATATTACGTTATCAATAATTATAACATATTAACATATTACATTAACGATATATGATATAAAATAATAAGTGATATTTTAATTAAAAATTATTAATTAATTAATTTAATTTAAAATAAAAATAAAAAAATTTAATTACACTAAAAAATAAAATTTTATTTAAAATTTTTAAATAATTTAAAAGTTTTTTAAAATATTATACCAAATTTTATATATTGTAAAACTAAAATAAACTTTTGTTTTTTTATGTTTGTAAATAAAGATATTTTTTTTAAGAATGTACGACAAAATAAATATGACAATTCATTAAATCATTTATGAAAATGTTTTTAGAATATTTCTTTACTATGAAATTTAAGTTTAAACTGATTAATCTCTTGTCATATATAAAAATACATAATATATATATATAATCATGTGTCCAATTAAAACATTTTATTTAGAGATATAATGAAAAGCCTGTGACCATACTTATTCCTTTATTTCATCCATTTTCTTCAGCTTTCATGCCCCTTTCTTAAAAGAGTTCCAATTTAGTTGTCTATCACCATAAATATATAATTTTCATCATTACTTTTACTGTCACATCTCTTAGATTGTTCATTGCACCACCACAAAACCATAACAATAATAATAATAATAATAATAATAATAATAATAATAATAATAATAATAATAATAATAATAATAATAATAAATTTGTGT
The DNA here is from genome assembly GCF_002168275.2 of Theobroma umbraticum. Taxonomy (NCBI): domain Eukaryota; kingdom Viridiplantae; phylum Streptophyta; class Magnoliopsida; order Malvales; family Malvaceae; genus Theobroma; species Theobroma umbraticum. The sequence goes on along the minus strand of NW_018397259.1, from coordinate 6,573,193 downwards.
TGATACACTGTTACTTAATTACAGAATGCACAAAGATAAAAATAAAAAAATTTTCCAAATAAATATTTTTAAAGTAAGGAATATTTATTTTTGAAGATTTTTTAATTTTAAAATTTATTTGTTAAAAAAGTCATAATGCTTATTTTTTTTGACTATGAATATTAAATATAAAATTTTAATAATATAATGCTTTTTTTTTTTTGCCTATAACAATAAAATATTAATGCTAATTTCTCTAAAAAGTTTTGGGGATCAAACAATATAAGTATAGAAATGATCAATTATCATGGAGACACTTTCTTCATGAATTGATATTTTGTTGACTTTATGTTTCCTAAAAGAATATCACAAAAAACTGTTATTTTGATATTTATTAAAGAAAACGTGACATTTAATTGGTTTAAGTATTCTATTATTCCCGAAATAGTGAAAGTCAATCATTAACGGATAGCCCAACCTATTGGTTTGGTCCTCAGCAAGTCAGTCCTTTAAAATCCAGAACATTTCATTTTCTCAAAACAAAAGCGAAGTATTCAAAAAGGACTATATATATTTTTTCTCTCTATATTTCTAAAATCTGCCCGCTTTGATTCCCTTTTAAGAACAACAAGAATTACAAGTGCGAAATACTTGAACCAAATTTACATCTTGGAAGGGTTCACGGGGGCAGATTTTAATGTTAATAAAGTTTATTATTATTTTTAATATATATTGTGTATAAATTTTTAGCATTTCTTGTTTTGTTCAAAAGCTAAGTTTGTAAAATACCATTAATTCATATAATTTTGTTGTTAATTATTGGGGAAAGTTGATAAATTTGGGTGGGAATTATTGATGGGTTATTTGGTTGATTCCCAAAAAGATGGTTTTTGTTCTTCGTGGGGTTGTTTAAAGAGTTTTGTAAGAAGAAAACAGGTGGATTCTGCTCATTCCCAGCGTTTGGGTCATCATCAGTTGGCTAAAGAGTTGACTGTTCCTCATCTCATAGCGATTGGTAATATTTTGCCTTTTTTTTTTGTTTTTTGGGTTTGATCTGGGTTTGTGTGTGTTTAAGCTGTTTTTTGGGAAAAATTTGATCTTGGTTTTGCGTTTTTGTTTTGTATTTGGTTGGTTCTTGTTTTTAGCTGTTTTTGGGGAAATTTTGATTGCTTTTTTTCTTTTTTTTTTTTTGGGGGGGGGGGGGGGTTTTGGAATTTTTGATCCTGAATTTGGGTTTTTAGCTGCTTTTTTCATGGTTTTGTGTTGTTTAAATGGTTTTTGGGAAACATTGATCTTCTTTTTGTGTTTTGATTGTTTCTAATCTTATAGCAATCTATGTATTTATTTTATTTTTTAGTTCCTTTTGGGGAAATTTTTATCCGAGTTTTGTGTTTTAAGCTGTTTTTTTATCCATTTTGTAGGGGTTTTAATGATGGTTTTGGATCTTTATCCACACTTTTATTGTAAATTACTGGTTTTTTTTACTTATTCCTCTTGTGGATATCTTTGATGTATCGGGTAATTCTTGTTTTTGAATTATGTTTAGTTTGATTTTCTTTTTCCTCTAACTAGGAGAGTTGGCTTATGGTGGTTCTTTTTACTTTTAAGATTATTGTTTGTTTGCTTTTTGGTTTTAATATCTACAATGGATAGCTTATTGCGAATTTTGGGCACTGTGATTAGGTGTTGGATCAACAATTGGAGCAGGAGTTTATATCCTTGTTGGAACAGTTGCTAGAGAGCATTCTGGTCCAGCTCTCACCATTTCTTTTCTAATAGCTGGAATTGCTGCTGCTCTCTCTGCGTTTTGCTATGCTGAGCTTGCCAGTCGTTGCCCATCTGCTGGCAGTGCCTATCATTATTCATACATTTGTGTTGGTGAAGGGTAATTTCTAATTTCTTGATTTTCCTTGTACATTTATTGCTGTTGTTTTTCTTTGTTCTTGTAATTGGAAAAGTTGGTAGTTAGGATTTACCTTCAATAATAGTTAATCATTCCATTTGGTAAAAGAATACTAAAGTGGCTCTAATGGTACAATCCTCTTCTTTCTCGCATCTTGAAGATTTATCATTTTTTTCAGCCACTGATACAAGCAATATCATTTTGTAGCGTTGCCTGGTTGATTGGTTGGGCTCTGATACTGGAGTATACAATTGGTGGAGCAGCAGTTGCTCGTGGCATTTCTCCTAATCTGGTTTAGTGAATTTTCTTACTCAAATTTTTTTTGCCTTTTTTTGGCTGGGGATGGGGGTGCTTCAGGGTTGTGGGGGTGGGAGTTTCCTTCTTTTGTTTGCTAATTACATGGCACACTTTCCTATTTTCTTTTGATATTTGCATCCAGGCTTTGCTTTTTGGGGGTCAAAATAGTCTGCCGATTTTTCTAGCTCGTCAACATATTCCCGGGCTTGATATTGTGGTGGACCCTTGTGCTGCAGTTCTAGTTTTCGTCGTGACTGGACTCTTATGCGTGGGAATCAAGGAGGTATCTCCTTTTTATTCAGTTCCTTTTCTGTCTGTGTGGGTGATGACCCTTTGTAACCTTAAATTAAAACGTCTCATGCAGAGTACACTTGCTCAAGCAATTGTCACCAGCGCAAATGTATGTGCCATGATTTTTGTGATCGTAGCTGGTGGTTATCTGGGTTTCAAGACTGGATGGGCTGGATACGAACTGCCTACTGGGTAATTGGCATTTCATGTTGTATTTCCATCCTTGTATGATAGTTGTTATTTAACTTATTTGTCCAATAGGTATTTTCCATTTGGGGTGGATGGAATGCTTGCTGGGTCTGCAACAGTGTTTTTTGCATATATTGGTTTTGATTCGGTTGCCAGCACTGCTGAGGAGGTATGTAGTTTGTTTAGTGATAGCAGTTTGCCTTATATTTAAAGTCTTCTTTTCGAGTGACCTGAAGAATTTGAAATCCATGCCGAAATAATGTATGACAGGTTAAGAATCCCCAGCGGGATTTACCACTGGGTATTGCGACAGCACTCTCCATTTGTTGTGGGTTGTACATGCTGGTCTCTGTTGTGATTGTTGGTCTGGTCCCCTATTATGAAATGGATCCTGACACCCCCATCTCTTCCGCATTTGCTAACTATGGGATGCAATGGGCAGCGTGAGTATTCATGGTGCATTCAAAGTGTTTGTGTTATTTATTTATTGTTTTCTGAAGCCTTTTCATACGGGGAATCTCATTTTGTGATTTCAGTTACATTATAACCATTGGAGCTGTTACTGCCCTTTGCTCAACATTGATGGGCTCAATGCTCCCTCAGGTACATATGAATTTCTCATTGGTACAACCGTGAAATTGTTTGGCATTTCTGCAAATATTGCATGAAGATGATGTTAATGTCCTTACTTATAATCCACATTACAGTTCTGTCATTTCTTTCTCTCAAATAATTGTCTCAAATGAGAATTCTTGTATCATACTAATTGCAGAGCTAAATACAACCTAGGCTGAGAACTATAAAGTGGATGTTCAATTCCATGTTCTTCAAAAGATTTACTAACCAAAGAGATCCCTTTCAAAGTCAATATAGCATTTGGATTCAATTATGATTTCTTACTGCTGACATAAATTTGTTGGTTGCATAATTATAAATATTAATGTAAGAATTTTGTATACACTTTTTAATTACTATGTTTGGTTCTCTCCCTCTCTCTCCCACCCCACAACAATCTTTTAATTACTTCTAAAGTTTCACTGGTTTGTTGTCAGAATTTCAACATACTTGCTCATGATCCTAATCTGTAAATAGTGAAATGCTAGCTCTTAATAATCTACATGACTGATCATAGATCTTAATATTTTACTTTTGCATGATTTAATTATTTAATAATAATGTACTTGATTGTGTGTTTGCAGCCTCGAATCCTTATGGCCATGGCTAGAGATGGATTGCTGCCATCCTTTTTTTCAGATGTTAATAAACGCTCCCAAGTTCCTGTCAAGAGCACATTGACAACTGGTATAGTTGCTGCTACCTTGTCATTCTTCATGGATGTTTCACAATTGGCAGGGATGGTAAGTAGGCATTTCTTGCCACTGGTATCGGATTTTTTTCTTTCTTTTTGGGGCCTGTTGGTGCAGGCTATGAATGTGTGCTACGGTTGTGGTTTACTAGGCCTTGAGTGCTTTCAGTTCCTATGGTGACCCACTTTATGTTAAAGTCAAAATTAAATTTAATAACCATACAATGATATGTCTTTGATTGTTGCCATAATCTGCTTGATCATTTACAGTCTGTGATACAACATTAATAGGCTTTTCACAAACTCTACGTTGTGATCATTTCTCAGCTTTAAAAGCTGCGTTTTTTATCTTATGTTGTTTTCCTTTTTTTTTTAATTTTAGAAAGGGCTTTTGCTTTATTATAAAGACTAATGCGATGTGGTTTCTGTGAACTAGCTCCTCTGGATTGAGTTTCTAGTTTATGACAGGCTCTTGGATGCATTTGCCTAGAATAGGGAGCTCCTAAGAGTTACCTTTCTTTTGCAGGTCAGCGTGGGTACACTTCTTGCATTTACTATGGTAGCAATTTCTGTGTTGATACTCAGATATCTCCCACCAGATGAGGTGCCACTTCCGTCATCACTTCAGGAGTCGATTGATTCTGTGACACTAAGATATAGAAGGGATTCTCAGGTGATTAGTGGGGAAAACCCTGAGATGAGTACTTCTACAGGTAGTTCTCAGCCTTTGCTCAGCAAGAAGAATGTGGCTATTGATTGTCCCATTATTGAAAAGCAAGAAGCTCAAGCCAGTTGTAAGTTCCTTGCCTTCTGTCACCTTTTTGTTAAAACATATCGTATAAAATAATTTAAGTAATCAGTATACCATGTCTTGTTTTATCACTAGCTTCTGTAAGTAATGTGCTTGAAGTTTTTTTTCCTGGCTTTTAAAAGTACTAAACAATGAGAACTAATTATGTAATAGACTATTTTGGAACTTCTAATCAAGGTGTACAATTAATCACATTTCACTGGTTTGGACATTATGACCGTGAAGTTTCTCCACATTGAATTGAACAGTATCTCCATTGTCCAAAATTCAAATTATATGGGCATGGGGTCAGTCTGCCACCTGTCCACCCTGAAACCTATGTAGCATTCATTTGTTCCACTATGCTTTTCATCAACTGGTATTTCCTGACGTATCGATTCTCTCCTGTGTAATGATTATTGCAGGTACCCTCAGTGAAGAGAACAGGCGAAAAATTGCTGGCTGGACTATATTGTTAACATGTGTAGGGGCATTTAGCCTTACGTTTGCAGCTTCAAGTTTGTGGCTTCCAAGGTAGGCTGTTCATGTCTGTATTGTTGAACTACTGAGTTCCTTGTTCAGGATAGATTGGAGGCAATTTATTATTCTTGGCCATTATTAAGCTTTTCATTATCATGAGTTTCCAGAAGTGGGTGGCATACTTTTCTGATGCAGGAAAAAAGAGGGAGATGGAGAGTAAATTTATGGTGCTCTGGTGTTATACATTGATAGGGGTGAAGAGAGAGAGTTGAAATCCAAGGAAATGTTTGTGTCCACCATTTAGTTATTCATTATTATTGTGATTGAAAAAGAAGAATAGCCAGAGAAAAGCTTTGTAGTGGTTTGCAGCATATATGGCTGAAGAATTTATTTTTATTATCTTTCCATTGAATTTTGTCTTTTCAAATGTTTCCATTATCTATTTTCTTTCTTTTGGTTTGATGTTGTTGGTATCTTCTTCTAGCCTTCTTCGTTTCATGTTATGTGGAGTTGGGGGTGTTCTTCTTCTGTTTGGTCTGATTGTGTTGACATGTATAGATCAAGATGACGCACGGCATAACTTTGGACATACAGGAGGTATGCTCTGAGCTCTCCATCTTAACAGGTGGTTGTATCTTCACGATTTCATCTATTTATGCATATTTGATTCAATATTGATATATGTTCAGGCTTCATATGCCCTTTTGTTCCTCTCCTGCCAATTGCCTGTATTCTCATCAATGTCTACCTGCTCATTAATTTGGGGTAAGTGTTAACTAAATTATTCTATTCTTCTTTATTTTCTCCTATTTTCACATGGTCTTTGGGTGCTGCTGATTTGGTCTTCCAGAATTCATCAGAAGTATGCTATTATCAAATGGCTAAACCCTTTTCATTCGCATTGTTCTCATATTATGTTCTTTGCAATTGTCAGGGCTGCCACATGGGCTCGGGTTTCTGTATGGCTCGTATTGGGGTTTCTTGTTTACATTTTCTATGGCCGAACCCACAGCTCGCTGCTGGATGCAGTCTATGTGCCTGCAGCTCGTGCTGATGAAATTTATCGCTCCTCTGGAGACTCTTTGGCATAGTTGCAGCATGAATGGAAAATTTCTCCTGGAGGAAAAGGGAAAAAATATAGGGAAAAATGTGGATTATGTTTGCACCAATGCTTGTTGGCCTTAGTTTTGGAGAAAAAATTCTCAATGTTGTATGTGTGTAGTTTTTGTTGTCCCCTGTTATTAAGTATATATAATCTATTGACTGATGACCTAAAATCAGTCCCTTGTTTGTATAGCACATATTTCCTAAGGATGGGAAAATGCATATTCAAAAATGTAAATAATCAGCAAATTGAAGATAAACTTCCCTCTCTCTCCCTCACAATAACTTTTACTTTAGCCTTTCCAGAAATCAATCACATAGATGACAAATAAGGTAATTACATGGATGAGTTTATAAACAGAATTAGTCTTGGAAGATTCTCAAGACCCAGCATCAAAATTCCAGCCAATACAAACATCAAAACAAAAGCCAACAGTATTTTGGCAATGTAGAGAAAACTGATTCCTGGTTTTGAAGTCCCCTTTGTAGAATGTGAGCCATCAAAGTTCTGTTAAATTGAAAACAGACATAAATATATCAGCCAAGTCATGAGTTGAAACCTTTACATGCAGGAGAAAGATAAAAGCATCATGAACCCTAGTGTATTTCCAAAGAGGAAATGAATAAAAATATCAATATAGATGATGAAGAAAACTACATGGTTTAAGATGCATAAATTGTTAACTAGTGCCGACCCCAAATTTTTAGCAATACCAGTTAGCCTTTAGGTTGGTTCCCGGTAATGGGAAACACATCATGAAGTAGGAGCAAAGAAGGTTTTCCATTTGGCATTTCCTTTTTTGCAACGCATCCGTTTACTATAATTCAGAATAGCCGATCTAATGGAATGATTGCAGGTTGTAGTATGCAACTGAAGATGTAAATTTTACAGATAATGCAGACAAGTAATCCTTAAACTACACTGTCTCATAGTCATAGGGAACCTAAGAAAAGGGTGACCAGTTTCCTCTTCAAGTCTTTTAGTTTATGACTTATGATTGTTTGTTCCTCTCATGAACAGATACCAGAACTTTATGCCAGACTTCCATCCAGAGAAGTTATTACCTTTACAAAAGGGATCTGTGCTGAAACTGGCCGAACACCTTCCCCTTTTCTTGTGCCTATACCAAAAAATAGAGCAGAATCAGAACCTACTGATTGAAACATTCAAAACCACAATATAGTTTGAATCGATAGGACTTAGTTACCGGGAAAATCCACTTCAGTAACTGTCTGCAACTTCCAGCCATTGCCATAATTCACAAGAACTGCATCAGGGCCAAAACTAATGGGTTCCTCCCCTTGTTTAACCGCTTCAATATGCAAAGCAAGAGGATTTCCAATATCCAACTTTCTATTTATTAATGAAACTGCAAATCCCGCCTTGGTGCCGGCGGCAAACCGTGTTTTCTTACCAGAACTTTTGCATATTACCTCCACAAACTGCATATCCAGCATAAGCAATTCAAGAATAAAAAAAAAATCAAATCAGTTTCACTACTTCCCGAAATTTAGAACAAGGTTAATTCAACATATGGATTGTTTTTTTACAGAACAGCTGCTGAGAATTGATTAACCCCATTGATAAACTAGTATCAAGATTCAAAAATTCAATCAGTTTCAGAATTATAAGAGACAATCGCCCATCCCACCACTGCCAGCATCAATCCGCGTACATGAACATACATCCATACATAATAAGATAAATACATATAGAAGTTTAAAGTAAAGAGAGAGAACCGCGGAAGTTACCGGAGGAGGCTGTAGAGAATTATTGACTTCTTCAGCAAATTCTTCCGCCATGGGAGAGAGGAATGAAAAGGTGGAAAAACCACGTGACACCAGTTTTGAATAAGCTTATTAAGGGTCTGGGCTGGAAATAAGCCCATTAAGGCTGAAATCCAGTCCAATACTCTTCCAAAATAAATATAAATATATATTATTTCTCTCCACTTCTTTGAAGCTTTAGCTAAAATGCCAATTCCATCGGAAGTCACGACTCGATTATTATCGTCATCTTAAGCTTGACAGAAATATGAAAAAGAATTTATCTGTATTTTTTTTCTCTAATTATTCAGAAAATATTGTCTTCAATTTCAATTTTTTAAAAACTTGACATCATAATTCAATAACGATATGATTATCGAACTATTTTATGATTGAATTTCATAATCATAGATTTAGAAAGAATTTGAAAAAAAAAAATCTATTGCTTAATATTCTTCCAATTGGAGAAGTATTTATAGGATGGAATTTATTGGCCAAAATATCACCAAATTAATTTAGAATGATGCATGAATGGATACATATTTTGGGTTTTATTTTCGAGACTAATATTGTAGATATTTAAATATAACTTTGGTACTTTATGTTGGGGCCACAAATTCTTTTGATAAATAATAAAAAGAAAAACCCATGAATATGGTAGTTAGGATCATAATCTGAGCTGAAGATCAACTCCTTCCAACATCCTTGGAAATGTAATGATAGTGAAATAACTATTGTCCACAGAAACACTGGAAACCATGATCTGATCCTGGTCGGCATCTTTGGGGAGTCGATACTTGGCACAAAAGTAGCAAAGCCTTTGATCCTTGTTCCCCCCACTTGCCTTGAGCAATGCTTTGTCTTCTACTTCAATCTTCAAGTCTTCTTTCTTGTAATGGGGAGACCTAATTCTAAATACATACAACTCCCCACTAGTCTCAAATTCCAATATCATATTTGGCTCAATTTCGTTGGTTTTTTCAGTCTTTTGTTTCACTTTTAGGGCAATTGTTTGTTTGCTTTTTCCACGAGTTTTCCATTTCTGGTGTGGCCTGAATTTATAGGAATGAGGAGAGAGAATTGGTATCTAAAATTAATTTCCCCATAAATATATATATGATTGTATCAATTGTACTAAACCATGCCTTTCTTTATTTTAATTAATTATTTGCATGCATTAACTCATTTTCTTTCACATTAAAACACCTCTTTAAAGCTTGTTTTTTCTTTTCTTACAATCATTGATGATATGAATTCATTATCTGCTAATAACAAAACAATGGTCCCCAAAAAGAAATGATATAATATTTGGTTTATGCAAATTTTTCTGCTGATATTCACCAACTGAAGTACATGCTGAAACTGGAGCTAACTCAGGAAATCAATTTGTTAATTTTACTTCATTATACATCCAGTTTCTCCAGCGTTAGGAGGCAAATCCCAAAGCCATGATTAGTAAAAAGTCCTACATACCTATTTCAGAGGGCAAACATAAGCATGAACCCCATGAAATGATGGCGAAGAAAGACGCCAAGCCATCAAAGAAGGAAAAGATGACTCCAATCGAATGACTGATAAAAACTAGTAGTATCATTTTCATTCCCAATCCTTCAACTTCTTGCTTCCTTTTGGTTTACCTATAGGTGCATTCACGGCTGCCATTTTTGCATTGTATTTTGCCCGAAGAGGATCATTGTATGTCCATCTGCACAAAAGCCAAACAATTTAATTCAAGGTTTGTTCGGAATATAGCTACCAAAGCTAAAATCACATTTTATTCTTTTTTGC
>NW_018397259.1:6528743-6563289 GCF_002168275.2 Theobroma umbraticum | reverse complement strand
CTTATCTTTAGAGGTTATGCAAAAGAGTAACATCAGCCATATCAAATGTTCAAAGGGCACATCTCTAGGGTTCCAATCCCACACATCCATGAAATTACAATTTAAGGGCCATTCTAGAGATTATTTTCTTCAAATAAAAGATTTAATTGATTGATAGGAAGCATACTCATTATCTACTATTCCCTGTTTCTGTACCTCTTCTTTTTATTGATTATACCATTCAACTTGTGGCATGCTAAATTTCAGTTCAGATGATCATGTCAGAAACTAAGCAGATTTACTTCATGCATGTTAACTAGCATCATTCAAAATGGAGGAATTTAAGGCAAGAAGTGTCATATGGAGTATGAAGAAATTCAATATGAGTGGATTAATACTCTCCAAGAGACTCATACAGTATCAAAATTGCAACTAAAAAGAAGCCAATAATATCTTCTAGAGAATTCTGTGCATCCAACAAAAACCCGAAAAACTCATCCCAGAAGTGAATAATTAGAGTAAACAAATCAGCAAACATGATATAAATTCCATCAAGGTTTCTTTGCTGTGCCTCCTAGAAACAAGCTTTAGTTACTAAAAATTAACACTTCTTCCTTCAAGCCATAAATTATATTCATCGATACTGTTCACTCTGACTGTGTTCTTCAGTTAATATTAAATGCTTAGGGCATATTCAACAAATTATAAGCCGCTTTAGATTGAAGATAACTAAGCTGGTAGTACAGAATGGCAACTTCTTGAGCAAGACTTAATGTAAAACATCAGAGAAATTAACCTTTTAAGGGAATATCAATTTGGAAGAGATAAAAAGACAGAATTAAGGAGAACATACGGATTGTTCCAATCAGTTGTATCCTCATTGACAAGATGGGTCCATTTGGTTCTGCCACTACGACCGAAATGCTTGACCTGCATAACCTTAGGCAATATGGTCTTGTCCATCTTGTCCTCACCTGTCGGGGCAGAGAAATCACGATGATAAATATTGTCTGCTCCAACAGATGTAGCAGGATCATCAGCTTCTTCCTGGAAGAAAGCACCCTTGTGGTAATACTTCTGCATAAACTTCCACTTTTGCTTAGGTGGTGGAGCAGGTTTCGGATTCTTTCTCTCCCATTCCCGCCTCTCTTCCTCCGTCATATTTCTAACCTTCTCAATCTCTTCCTTCTCCTTTATCATTGCTTCCCTTTCCTCTCTATCCCTCTTAATCCTAGCAATCTCTCTTGCCTTCCAAGCTTCATACTCCTCTGCCTCATTGACCTCATCATCAGTATCCACATCAGCCACTTCGCCTCCAATTCCATATTCTTCTGAATCTCTTCATCTCCCTAATCTTCTCAACCACAATTTGCCTTGTCTCAACCTTCCTATGTTCCAACTTCCTCTTCTCCGCCTCCTCAATAGCCCGTTCTTCTGCCTCCAACCGTTCACGCTCAGCTATCGTATCTCTCTCTGACTTTGGCACAAAAACCGGCTTCACCATTGCAATCCCCGTATGTTCTCTTCCGAATCTGTCTCATACTCTGACTCTTCCTCTCTTTCTTCCTCCACTTCTTCTTCTCCTCCTCCTCCTCCAACAATGCCGTTTCCTCTTGTTCCCTCTGAAGCAACTTCTCCCTAATCCTTCTCCTCCTCTCCTCCAACGCATCCTCATCTTCTTCCTCTGCCTCCACCCTTCATTCCTCCTATTCTCCTCCTCCTCCGTAGACACAATCTCCGCTTGCCTAATACGTCTATGATCAGCCCTAATTTCATCCCTATTATCAATCCTACTCTCAGCCAAACGACGTAACCTAGGATCATCTTTTCTAACAACATCTGAATCATCACGACTAGGAAAGGCTTTTTCTAAAGCAACAGCCCTAGCCATCCTAATATCGCCATCTTCATCGGCATCGTCAGCCCACTCAGGAGCTTTCCCAGGCCAGTATCTTTTAACTTTTGTTTGTCCAATTTTTCCCCTAAGTTTATCCCTAATTGCTATAATAGTATCACTAACACCTGCCGTGACCGACATTTTTTTTTACTCTTCTTTCTGGTTTTCCTACTTTTTCTTAGTAACCAAACGACAAACTGCAGATGAAGAACAAGGAACTAATTAAAGAAAATGGTAAAGAAACACAAAACGTACGAAGTTCCGGCAGAAAATAATGATCGAAACCCTAAAATCGAATTACCTGAAGGCGAGCTTGTCCGATAGAGAAATGGATTTCAGAGAAATAAACAAATGCTGATTGGGAAGAGAAATTACTTTATAAGCTAAAAGAAAACCCGATCTCTATGGATGGGGTTAAACAAAAAAAACCACGTGTAAATAAATAAAATATTTTTGAATATTTTGATAATATAATTTAATAAAATTAATGGCATAACCAACCACTGTAATTATAAAAAAAAAATGGTATTAGCCAAAAACAGAAAATGAAAACCGAGGAAATGGCCTTTATAAATTATATGGGCTAGGCAGCCTAGAGTTCATGTTTGAAAGGATCTTTTTATTTATTTATTTATTTTTCATCGAAGATATAGAAAGGACCTTTTTGTTTATTTAATTTTGAAAAATACACTTATTTACATATGATGTTATAATAATTATAATCGTGAATGGAGTGATTAGAAATGCCAAATAATTTTTGCAAGCTTACTATTTTAACTATTAAATTAACAAAAATTATTTATTTAAATTTTTTTTTTCAATTTAGATACATTACTAAATAATAAAATAATTTAAAAATAATTCTGTTATAGTTCAAATAATGATTCAATACTATATATATATATATATATATATATAAGATTTATATTTGGCATATCGATGATGTATAATTTTTATACCATGTCAATCCCACACAGAATGCCATCCTCATCAATAAGTAATTTTTATTTTCTCTCGTACCATTCTCAAACCTCAAATTTTATATGCTTCTTGTTACGGAAATATTGTGTATTACTTCTGTTTGAGAAATCTCCCTTCATTTTGCAAGTTACTACTTGCACCTCACAATTATTGTTACGACCGGAATCAGTTCTATTATCTGTCAGATCATGTCCATGTCTTGGAAAGTGAAGCACAAGATAAAGTTGAACTGAAAACAAAGGTAACTGAAGATCATATGGAAAGGTGAGAAGACAAGAGAGGTACAAGTGAAGCTCATTAGTCATGAGAACAAGAATGCCAACAGGTCATATAACACATTTCAAGAACAAAATGACAAGCTGCCTCAACAGAGCGCTGGAAACTTGATAACCAGATTCTGCCAGGTTCTGCAAAATGGCGTTTAAAGATCACCTGGCGAGATGCTCGTTTATTCTTCAGCCGAAGGTTGCAATCAAGAAAGCCTTGTAAATGCTCATGAACTTGGCAACAAATGCTACAAATTTAATCAAGAAGAACAACATAAGAACAAAATTGATCAAAAGAAAACAACCCAAGACTTGTGTTGTGCAGCTGCCTAAGCGTTAACTCTTTGCAAATATCAGAAAGGAGACAAATAAACTAGTCAGACAATTGGAATATTTTTAAAGACATCTCTATCAACCAAATATTGATATCTTGACCTCTAAAGATAAGATACTGATTTACAATTCAGCCAACTCTTTGTCATTTCCAAGCCTACGCACAATTGGATAAACGCTCAAAATTGTCAAAGAATGTCTCCAGAAGGGAGTGAGAAACTACATTCAATCTTGTGCTAAAGTTCACATTAGTGTAAAAATATAAGTTGCATATCATTGAAAGAATGACAAAATAGGGGTGAATAAATCACCGGTAGCCCAAGAAAATTTCAAGGAAACATGCCCTGATGCAGCAATCTGATGTAGACATCAGTATACCAATCCCAATCCATTGAGATTTTTGTTTTAGGAAAGTTGAAGGCTAGGTAGAACCAAAATTTGTTCTCCCATTCACAAACATCAATCTTGCTCCAAGGACAATTTAGTGATTTCAACAAATGAAATAAGAACTTAGTCAATACCAACACAGAAAGTTTTATGTACCTTCAATGTGAAAGATGGCTTTCTGTCCAAGACGCATCCTATGTTCCTGTAAAAGTAAAAGAAATTGGGGAGTTAAGATATTAGTATAAACAAAATAGAGCACGAGTTAAATTCAGTGGCATTTCTTCTATTAAGCAGGTTGAAGCCTCGTGAATTTCACCATTTTCTGTAGAACATAGCATTAGGTCTCATCTTAAGAATATCTTAGCTCACCACTAGTATATTCCCGAGATTTACATACATTGAAAATTGTCACTCCTTCACATTAAATTGGAACTTCTACCAAACATCTCCTGGCAGTTTGTAATGCACCACTTATGATAGGCAGTATCCATTCCAAGCATAACCAATCACAATTTGGACCAGTGAGAAATAGAGATTAGGTGTAAATTACGTGATTCTTTAATGTCTTCCCAATTATTTGTTCAAATTTTGCAATTTAATAACAGCATGAATGTATGATGGAAACGACATTCTTTCTCTTTTATTCTTTCATTTTGGGGTTTGCAAATTGGAGGGAAACATCCAAGGGTGTCAGCAGATTGGCTTCTTGTGGAGGTCAAGGAATTGAGTAGAGAATTGAGCTCAATATGCCAATGATTCTTAGCTATAAAGCAAAATGTGATAATCAGTCATATTGACCAACAAGCAATAAGGTATTTATGGTTAGTAAGAGAAAGGTAAAACAGACTGCCCGGCCCACCAGAAGCGAAAGGAACAACAGCCACTATAAAGTGGGTCAGATAAGAAACACTAGCAAACTTACATAATATGCAGCCCAATGGCACATTTCATGCTTTAGTTCTGCATCCAATTTCTTCAATAATTCATGAAGGAGCCTCTGAGACAGTGAGGAAAAACACTTTAATTGGAGAAAGAATCAAGCTACCACATAATGCGGGGCTGTGTTTACCTTCAAAATTATCTCTGGAGGGATGCAATTACTAAGCAATTCATATACCTTCCCTCGAACCTGAAAAAGCCTATAGCATAAAAGAAAGGTTAAATAAAAAGTTTGAAGCAGGTCTATAGAAAACTACAATAAAGGACATTTCATTTCCTCACCCACTTTTACTCATCCTTCCAAGTAGATGTGCTTTCTCATTTTTTAGAAACAAGAAATATATAAAACCTCTAATATCTTTGAGGCCAGAACTTCAGCAGTTGCTGCACTTTAAGCAACTGACTAACTAATGTACTAACCAAAAATGTATTAAAACTTAAAGGAATTATGTAATTCTTGCAGCAATTTTACTAACAGAACACTTATATAGTATAAGATGCATAAAAAACAAACCTTTTAGGGCTCTGCTCCTTCATTATGTCAGTTGCTATTTCGGATATATATTCCTCCCAATCCATTGGTGGAATTGCTTGGCTGCTTGTGAAAGGGTACCTATAATCAGGAAACAACACGAAACACAGATATAAGGAAGTCTCCTACGTTGTTTTCTTAGGTAATCTGATGAAGACAACCAAGCTGGTTTCCATGACACCAAAATTATCTCTAAAAGATAACAAGGAGCTTAACTGTTGAACGCGGCAAGTCTCAAATGACAATATAGCTCTTCTTAAACTCCGATTTGACTTTTCTGCAATGCGAGCTGCAAAACCAGATGGAAGTTGCAACCCTTCTTTCTTTCCAACAAACTCCAACACCTTAATAATCTAACATAGAGAATTCCACAGAAACAAGTCAATTCACCATAAGAAGCCAGACAGGGAGAGAACGAAGATTCTTTCATGGAAAATAACGTGAGTATAAACATGATAAGTCTAATGGTGATAACCTTTTACAATGTGGTGGCAAAGACTTTAAGGAATGTGCCACTGAATTTATTTATGTATACTGTCAAATATGAATAAAAAACAATAAAATCTCCCAACCTGCTCTTCCAAAGGTGAATTTACTCGGATATTCAGACAACGAGAACGGATGGCCTCAGTGACTTTTGAAGAACTATTACAACACAAAATTAGCCGGCAAGAAGCACTATACTTCTCCATTGTTCTTCGAAGAGAATGTTGGGCTTCTCTTGAAAGCTTGTCAACTTCATTGAGTACTAACACTGACATTCATAAGAGATCATGTCAGAATAATGGTGAAATTATATACAATTACTCTGATTTTAAAAAGAGAAACAAACCTACCAACTTGAAATGAGCATCAAGAAGAAGTTATAAACATGAAGGGAAACATAAATGAACATTAAGTCCAGAGAACTACTACAGATACATATTGGCGCTCCTTTCAAGACATATTTGAACACCGGATTCTAAAAGAGAGAAATATTTCTAACTGGGGTTTATTTAGAGGGGAAAGAAATCAATTATCAGAATTACCTTTATATCCTTTTCTCCCTTTGGTGTCAATTGGTCTATTCTTAGCCATTTCTTTAATTATCTCCTGAACTACATATCTGTCCCGAAAGCCTACATCACTTGGACTCAACTCCACATGGTTGGTGCTTGATAATGTGGTCAACTCCAGATCAATGGTTCTGCTTCCACTCTGAAATGAAATTAAAAGAAAGCGATGCCAAGTTAGAGACATGAAGGGAGAAACAGGGCAGAGATACAAATTAATAATGGTATTGATTATGAATGCTCAACAAACAATAAGCTCCATTCTGCAGCATACCAAATAATTAACAGTAAATTTAAAAACAAGCATAAAGGTCTCCTGAACCATTGAGCAAGTTTTCCCATTAAAATCACTATTTATATCCTTTTTTTTTTCTAACTTTTCAAGAAGAAGAAGAAGGTGAGAAGAAGCAAGTACTAAAACATTTAAACAGGTTTCATCCCTTCAAAGGCATTTAAAGACTGATTTCAAACTGCTAAAGAAACTTAATAAGAAATCCGACATATGTTTACCGACTTGACAGTAAACTGAAAATTTTTTTAACAATATTAAAAACTTTTGATATACATGTGAGACTTACATCAATTTTCCAATTCCTATTCTCCACTTTCACCTGCAACCAAAAAAATTAAAAAAACCCTCAGTTCAAATATAAGAAAAGCCAGAAAATAGAGAAAGTCATTAGTTCAATCTAAAACAGCTCGATACACATTCCTTTCTCAATTCCATGAAAAGGCCAGCTTAAAACTGAAAAAAGAAATTATTTTCCCGTTTATTCATTTTATTCACAAACCATAACATTTCAATGACCTCAAATTTCATCATAGTACTTAAAATTTTCTCAACTTACCAAGCATTAATTAAGCAAAAAACCAAAATTGGGTCAAAAGGTGAAAAAAAATGAAATTTTTTTCCAAAAATATATAAAATAAAAGAGTAGACCTTTTCAACACTGGGACCAAAGATCTGTCTAAGAAGAGCCATAATTAGGGTTTTCTTGCCAGACCCAGATGGCCCATAGAAGAGTAAATGTGGGCAATCTTGCTCTGTAACCTGTTTAATTCGAGAAAAAAACCATTAATTGAATCAATTAAAGAAAAAAAAGAGAGAGAAAATAGGCATTTAAAACTAAATAGAATTGTGTTTAAAGAAGTAAACCAAAAAAAATTAGTACCAATTTTTTGAGATTTTGGGCAATGTCTTGATGAACCATAACTTGGTCAAGGGTTTTGGGTCTGTACTTATCTACCCACAACATCTTTCAGATTTTTCCTTGTTTTTGCTTGTCTGAGTGAAAGAGGAAATGAGAGACAGTAAGAAGAAGAGAGAAAGTGGCGGGAAACAAGTAGGGAGAGGACGGCTGGGCTTTATATAGTGGAAAAACTAAAGAATAGAAACTGTTAAGTCAATTGAAATATTATAATTTAGGAAAATAAAATGTTTTTGGGTTTGGACTTTGACCTCCATTCGATCTTTACATATTGAGTGTGAATAGATGACAAATCAATCTAATTTATATAAAAATTAAATAAAAGTAAAAAACAATTTTTTGTATTGTTATTAGGAGAATTTGTTACATAAATAGACCCTTTCTATCATTTTATCGATAAAATAAAAAAACTCTTCTTATGATGTTCATTTAACCAAATAATCAAAATGAGAGATATTATTTACAAAATTAAAATTGTTAAATCAAATATAAATGATTTTGATTTTTGGTTGATATGATAAAGTCCTCGTTACTAATTATGTACCATTTACTAGTACCATTTACATTGATCTACTAATTTTTTCTTTTTACGGAGATTTATTGTAATAATTTTTAATTTTTTATTACATACAAGTAATTTTTTGAACTTATAATAAGATAATTTATTCTTTTATCATTTTTTTATTGAAGATTTAATTTTTTTTAATTTTTTTAAAAATTTAAATAAATAATTATTTTTTATTATATTTAATTAAATTTTTATATTTTTATTTTAAATTAATAAACTCTTATAACCAATGATTTATTAATTACAATTTGTTAAAATATTTTATAATTTTTTACGTTATATTATATTTATATGTAAATAAAGATATCATATAATCATATCATTATACAACATCAATAAATCATTTTATTATTTATCATGACATCTTATTTTTTCACATCTCATTACTCTATGTTGACAAATCATTTTATAATCTATAATGATATTTTAATATTCCACGTCATCACCACGTGACATAATGACAAATGATTAAAAATAATTAATCATAAAAAATTATATGTATTAAAATAAAAAATACACAAATTTAATTAAACATAATAAAAAAATAAAAATTTATAAATTTTTTAAATAATTCAAAAACTTAAAATAATTTTTAAGTTAAATGACGTCAAGAAGGTTGAAACAGTTAACTTTTAAAAAATATTATTTTTTGAAAATTTATTGCATAATACTTAAAGATATGGATGTAATTTGATAGAAATTCTAAATAGATCTAGATAATTATATATATGAATACAATTTAATTTCTTTCTAGAACTAAAAGATAAAGAGGAACATTAGAACATTTTGTTCACTGGTTGATTTATGATCTTCCTATTTAAAAGAGTAGAGGTAGAATATTCTTTTTTTCAAATTAAAAATAAATACATAATTAAAAAGATATGAGTGATATGTTTCTAATATAACTTGAAGTTTAATAAAAAATTGCACTCTTAAATCATGTCCCAAAAGACAGAAAAAAAAAATGCCGTCAACAATGAAAATACAGCTTCAGATGCACAAAAAAGTTTGGCCCAACAGAACAACAATGGCTTACAATGGTGCAATTACAAATATACAAAGGACCATTGCAGACAGAAATCAAGAAGTTGTACTCACAAAAAAGTAAGGGATAGAGTATAAAATCACTACATCAAAAATTTCTAAGCATCAAGCAAAATGTTCTTACTGCAGCAAAACTTGAGATCAAGCTGTGCCAGCTTATCTGCCTTGCCTTCTTAATAAACATTTTATATGGAAGTGAGATGTCATTCGGTTCTGCCGGCGCCTGAGTTTGTATTTCACAAACCAAGTGCACGCTTCCAGTTCTGTTCTGATGAATGTTCCTCCTGTCAAAGAATCAAACATTAGCCATTGCACAAGATATACATGATAGAGTTTATCTGCATGCTATTTAAACCTATCCAGATAACAGAAAAGTGCATCGACCAGCCATTTCATCCAGTGGATTTACTAGTATTGCAGTTCTAGTGGCATTATATCCATTTGAGACAGCCCACGCATTCTACACATGATAATGTTCATTGCCTTTCACTTTTTGCCTTTTTCCAGTTATAATTGATGTCACCTACGCAACCTCATCATAGGCAATTCAATATCTTTACCCAATTAGTACCTACTAAGTCCATAGTCAACCCAGGATGAGGACCAGAGCTCTTGTGAGGGAATCACATGCAACCAGCAAGATTAGAAAGCTGTTCTTCTAGAGGATTTTTCGTAACTGTATCTGCTTCACATGCATGTGTAGAGAGATCGAGAGAGAGAAAAAAACGAAAGTATGTGGGCCATACCTCTGCTTCTTCTTAAGTGAGGAAGCTATGCTGTCACCTTCCTCACCGCGGTTATTGGAGATAAAAAAATTTCTTGTCCTCATGTTATAAGCAAAAAATACTTCCAATCAATCACTGACTACTCTCCATCTTTGCCAGAGACACCAGTGACAGCTTTACTGGTGCTCTTCTTTAATCTCTTAAAAACCTTCTTTCGTGGCAGCAGAGAATTCTCTGCAGAACTACTTTTGGATGAGCTTGAAATTTTTGTACCACTTCCTTTATCTTTGGGCTGTTCAAGCTTCTCTTGAGCTAAAGCATCAGACTTGGGAACATTCACATACTTTTCAGGTATGCTTTTGTCAGATGCTTTTCCGGAATCAGTAATAATTTTAGCTTGATGGCCAGTAAGCTGCTCTGAACTAGGTTCCTCTGAATTTGTTTCAGGAACAGGAAGTAGTGCACGGCGGCTAAGGCGAAGCTGTCCCTTATCATTAACCTGCGTTAGATGACACAATTAATAGACATATTCTTTGAAGAAAGAAAAAAGCGCAGAGAAAGAAGAATGAGAATTCTCTTGCAATCTTGCTCTAGAATGGGTTTACATGATCAACAGAGATATTTTTATCAAAAATACTTTTATCAACTCATGGATTATTTAGTACTAGTATATAGCTGAAGCCAGTAGAATGGATGCGTATTGTGTAGACAGGTCAATAGGAACTATGGCTAAAACATCGCAATCAAGATGACCTTAGATTCAAAAAGAAAAAATGTAGGAGAGTAAAGATATGATAATCATCAACATAATAAGCAGTAGAAACCCAGCACCGCAATGCATGAAATATTAAGGTTTCAATACAAAGTGACAATTAGTAATGTGCTGGCATGATATTGTTTGTGGATAAATCAATTTTAATTCGACCAGCGTTTGCCATATTTAGTTAATGACTGTATCTAAGCTTGCAGACAAGACAAAATAAGTTGCTTACCTCAATAAGTTTAACATCAACACGATCACCAACTTTAAAGGCCTACAATAGCACAAAAGTATAACAACAAATAATAAGTTCAAGGTGATCAACCCATCTGTCAGGTGAGGCAAAAGAAATTGGAAGGAGAAAAAAAACTATGCTTACATCTTCTGCCTTGGCCAACCAGTCTGAAGTCAGCTCACTAATATGGCAAAGTCCCTGAGAAAACAAATTTTGTGATATATTTGAATCTATTCTTTCTTCCTCATACTCCATTATAGAGAAATCTAAGACACATTCCTGTTTCAATCTGTCAGTACTTCATACACCAGAGGACACTTAATTCACCATTTCAAATGAGTCACTGCTTGAATTCATATAATTTTTAAATTATAAGAAGAGTCACGAATATTCTGTGTCAACAACAAATGATATCACCAACAATATTGCATTGATCAAAAACACAAAAACCTTGATATTACTTGTCATGCTCATCTTATGAATTCTAAGAAATAGTGGCAACTAAACAATTATATACAGAAATTAAAAAAAAAAAAGAAAATATGACTTAAAGAAGACTAAAAGTTAATATGTAAAACCAAAACTCAAAAGCAAAGTGACATTAAAATATCAAGCTTTTGCTAAAAAATGTGCATTAGTATATAGGACAAAAGTATATACCTCACGCCCTGGAGCTATCTCAACAAAAACTCCATATGGAGCAATTGATTTGATCTCACAGTTCCTGATTAAAAAGAGGACAAAGACTCAATTTTGCCAACTTTATATTAACAAGCAACAAGTGCAACAAGAAAGGATACACTTTTCAGGTACAGAAAACACAGCTTAGAATTTGTTGCCTACATTAATTAGTAGCACCACTGACTTTTATGTAGGTCATTTCAGGGAGGTAACTGATATCTGACATTGAAGGATGGTCCCAAGCATACAAAACCATGACCAACAATTAGTTCCCTAAACTCCCCATAACAATCTGTAAGCTTTGCCAAAGTGTTATATAGGAGGGAAAAAATGTCAGTAAATAAATGTTGCTACAATTTAGAACCTGACAAACCCCGCACAACACCCCCCCCCCCCCCCCCCCCCCCCCCCCCCTCCGGGCCACCCTTCCCCACCAATAACAATCCAGATATACGAAAACAGTTTCCAAGGCCCACTGAAGGAATCAGACACGTACTTTCACAAACAGAAACAATGCTTAAGCCTTCATCATGCACATCTCCTCTATGTAATTTAAGGATATCTTTATTGCAGAATAATGATAGAAATTTTAACTGTGTTCTCAGGTTTATATGAAGAGAGGAAAATAAAATGGTAAAGGAAAGAGATACCTGTAAATATCACCAACAGTTGGAACCATTGTCAGATTTCTAATAATGGATTTGGACTTCTCCAGACTTGATAAATCCTTTGCAGTGATTTTTACCTGTTAAAAACATAGATAAGAAACAATGTGTAGTGAAATAATCACGTCAATTCAACGAAAAGTAAGGTCACGTAGGATCTTACAATTCCATCATCTTGTGTGTCAATAGCCTCTACTCCAGTTTCTTCAATAATGCTTTTTACCTTCTTCCCACCAGAACCGATAATAACGTTAACTTTGTCAGGAGCAACCTGAAAATGCCATTATAAAGGGCATGGAACACATTAGACACTGCAGACCATCAGTTATCACAAACAGCAGGAAAGGATGGGTCTCTGAAAGATGAACAGACCTTCATGATGTGAATAAGTGGAGCATACTTAGAGAGACTTTTTGCGGGAGGAGGTGAACATTTCAACATCTCACCTAGATATTTCAATCGAAAACAAGAGACCAAAACAAAAAGGAGCAAATTAATTTAAACAAGGACAAAAAAAAAATCATATCTACAATTTCTGGGATAGCATTTCTACAGCTAAATGATGTCAATAATCACACAGTACTCTCCACCCCAAAGAAAAAAAAAAAGCTCATGTATCTGCAATTGATTACTTGAAAGGCAATCCAAGTGCTCCATTAATCTTTAAAAAAGAATACATTTTGAAAACAAGTCAATAGATGGTTGTGTGGCAGCATCCAAGATTAGACACTCAGGCCATGTTCATGTTTGACATACATTTGAGACTGAAGAATACATAATCGACAGATTTAAAGTAATTGTGGCACAATTCATCCAGAACGCATAGTAAATACCAGTCCCACAAATCTTTAAGAGAGAGAATTAATGTAAAATGAGACATTCTTAATAAGAGATGAGATATAGGAAAAGAGAAAAGACATTCTTAATGAACATACAATTAAACATATCAATGTGCCATCCAACAACCTTCAATGCATAAGAGTCACATGAGAAGTTCTACGCTTTATCATACCGTTAATAGACAATTAAATGGCTCAAAATATTAACTCAAAAAGGTTAAAGAGTTCAGAGAAAGAATACTAGTGCACGTTACCAAGAACACGTCTCCGACCATCCCTTGCCTGTAGGAGTGCCTCTTTCATGACAGGTAAGGTGATCCCTCCTACCTGTCAAAGAAGAATAATTATCATCTATTTTGATCTACAATTATCATGTTTAACTGACAAAAGGCAGGAAACACATATCAGTAAGTGGGACCAGAAGGACAGATTGAAGTGCAAAGGGTTTGCTGTCACCAAAGCTAAAATGACCATTGTTCATAAAGGGATGAGAGTTGTAGATGTTCAATGACCTTTATGTCCATCTGAAATGCAGTTATGCCATCTTCAGTTCCAGCAACCTGCAACAGAAATTTTTCATAAGGTAATTTGTTTAATTTTTATCTTTAGCTTACCAGTTTTGAGAGGGACATGAACAAATTCTATCTTCTAAGAAACTTCAATTGAACAAACTAGACTACAAATCACAAGGAAAATCCATGAAGATGACCTTAAAATCCATATCTCCAGATGCATCTTCAGATCCAGTAATGTCAGAAAGAATAAGTGGTGTACCATCTCCCCCGAATTCTTTTGTGTCCAAAACCATACCCATTGCTATCCCAGCAATAGAGCACTTTAGTGGAACACCCGCATCTTGCAATGCCAAGCAACCTCCACAAACAGATGCCATGCTGTTATGCAACAAAACGTCATATTTAATATCACACAATAAAACACTTGACATGCAGCTCTTAATGGAAACAGAGGTGTTGGTTGCAGAAAAGAGCATGAAAGCATTTTGACACACTCTTAAATTTCAAAAAAAAAAAAACACCTTGATGAGCCATTGCTTTCAGTAATGGTACTTTCAACACGTATGGTGTAAGGAAATTCATCTTCACTAGGCAATATAGGCTCAAGAGCTCTCTCTGCAAGAGTACCGTGTCCAATTTCTCTTCTACTAGGCGCTCCCATTCGTCCAACCTCTCCAACACATGATGGAGGAAATGAGTACTGAAATATCAGAATAAAGAACTGCAAATTGTCAACTGGTCTCTCAGAGGGAAAGATGGATTTTTTTTTTTAACTAAAAATACAAAGTTTTAAATCCTAGAAAAACACTTCTTATTAGCAGATTCATTAAGATTTTGAGCAGAGATATTTCTTTAAATATAGGAGAAGCATCCATAGCTCTGTACAGGGCAAGAGTACAACTTCTCCTTATTCAGATGGCAGTGTGGCAGGGTAGTCAGACAGGTATTTGTACTTTGACTACAGTAACACAACAACAGCAGGTGCATGGAACTGAATAGGCAGACAGGTTGTTTTCAAAATAAAATCAGTGGAGGCTCTCCGGGGAAAGGTTTCTATAATTTAATCAATATCATGAGAGATTTACATGTAATTATTGCTCGTCCACAAAATTGTCACTGTAAATTAAAATTTCGTCCATTTCATCATACCATTTACATCTTCAACAATGCAAGCACTTCATTCCATTAAGGGATTGCAAAGCAGATCAATAATTATCACCTTGAACAGTACGACATAGACACGATGACTAAATACCTAAATTATCTACTATCCCTGTTTTTTACTCCTGTGTGGAAGTAAATCGATATTTAACTCACACCCAAACTTGTTCCAATCAACATTGCATTCCCAGGTACATATTCCATTAACTATTTTATTTTATTAGAAGCTAAGAATGCAACAGAATTTCAGTGAATAGTTTCAAAATTAGAGCTAATGGTACATAAATGTCTTGTTGTTCAAAGAACCATTTAGAGATCCTAGAGCTCCTTATAAAGCTTGTTGGAAAAACCGTTGTCGGACTTGACTAATTGCTCTTTGTTTTCAAAATGAATGGTTTCATTTTGAAACAGAATAGATAAAGAAAGAAGATTAAGGTCTTCGATATCAATAGACTCTCATATTAATAATGGCACTCGTTCAAGAAAAATGTTGAATGAGTGGTGTCAATGATTAATTGCAAATTCAACAAGTTCACTCTCAAAAGAAAAGAAACAAGTATATACATAAAGGAACTGCAGTTGATAACTGAAGAAAAGAATAAAAGAAAAAATGTTTCAAACAGACCTGAAGATAGAACCTCTTGAATTCCTCTACATTCGCTAGATTGTCTACTTTTTGTGCCATTTGTCTATCACCAAGTGTAACCACCGCCAGTGACTAAACAGAAAATGGGTGACAATAAACAAAATAAGGAATAAAAACATTACAGTAAGCACCATAAAGACAAAATCTAACAGTTAGAAAAAAAATGGACAAAATTCTATCAGGAAACAAGCATGTAAAATGATGAAAGTGAATGTTACTTTTGGCTGACACTTTAATCAAACCAAACCAGAATTCAAAATATCAAATGAGCTTGACTAGCGGTCATATGCTGGCAGAGGTAAGTCACTTCTAATGGGTTATCCATATCCCAAAGAGAAGCATGCATGTAGTACCAGAAAGATAATAGCTGCATATCTAAGCATTTCATCGGCAAGATCACCTCACTTCTACAAACCTGTGTTTCGCCACGTGTGAAGAGAGCACTTCCATGTGCTCTTGGAAGCAAGCCACATCTTGATGTGATTGAACGTATCCCTTCTGGTGACCTCCCATCACTTCTTTTTCCTCCCTGTGACAGTTGTAATTTTAAAGGGAAAAAATGTTAAGAAAGTGGATGTGCTTGGAAGGAATCATGTTTGGCTGAAAAAAGACCTATCCCTAAGAAGCAAAAAAAGAAGGTTATTCACTTTTGCTCAATGTAGACAGGCATAAACTAGCTGACCAGATACTATTGGAGTTATATGACATGATTTGTCCACTGATGAAGGTGTCAAGAGAACATGAAGTTTTTTTAACCGACAAATTAGTAGACAACATCAGCTCCAAATGTTAATAGAAATCATATAACTTATACGATCTTTAATCTGCAAGATTAAGCCAAAAATGCTTTTGCAATGAAAATGCTAAATTGGCCTCAAAAAATATAGGTTTGAGTAACACAAACTTCGAGTTCACATGATATACACTGATTTCATGTTCAAACTACTTCAAAAATTGTGAAAACGAAAGACTAAAGACAGAAGAAATGTAAACCTCCAAGGATAAAGGAAAGCACTGTCCCCTCAAATTTCAGAGTCACTGCTCCATTAATTTTGGGGAGACATGAAGATTTAGTAGAACTCTAACATTATACATAATGATGAAGTTATTATTTTGCACCAATTGTTATTTGAACCAAAATTTTCATTTTCTCATTGACAACAAGCCTTCATACCTCCACAATACGTCTTCGTAAGAATTTGGATGTAACCTCCTTAAATACCAGCTTCACATCTACCTCAGTAAACTATCATAGGGCAACAGGAAAAGGAAAATGTTTTACCAGCAGGAGAAACAACTTCAAACATTAATGAGATTTTACAAGACAAGCAATTGAAATGCCCGACTGATCTCAAACACAACTCACCAAGGGAGCGGATTTTCGAGAAACAGGCTTTATGTGCACATCACCTTCATCTACTTCACCATCTACAACAATTTCTTCATCCTCATCTTCCTCCTCAAGCCAGTCTTGTATTGTTTCAGCAGTTCCTGAATTATCTTCTGTACTGATATATCCCTTCTCTGTCAGTATATTAATAACATTCTCTTCTAACAATGAGATGGCCTTTCTTCTTGGTATTTTGCTCCTAATTTGCAGCACTTTATGTAATTCGTCACCAGCAATTTGCTGTTTATAGAAAATAATAGTTAGCACTACCATGATGTACATTTTTTATTACGAAATTTACAATAAGAAAGAAGAAAGGTAAACACAGATGAAAAACAACTTTTCACCAACTCTTTTTCAAGCACCAAATATCGGCCCTTTTATAGGTTTTGTAAAACTTCTGTAGAAGGTGGGAATTTCCACTTCTAGTGCTTATTTACTTCCCCTTCACTCTCAATTTCTTCCTTTTCGGAAGAAATATTTCTGGCACTCTTTGAACTATTGAAAATGCCATAACTACATAACATTGAAAGACAGGTTTCTCCAGTTATAACTACAAAGTGTTCATGCATCACAGTTAAGCCCCCTAACCAATCAGCTTCATCTGCATCACCCACAATTGCTTGAAATTTCAATTGTTAAGCAGATAAATGCTAGCTTCTGCAATTGATTTTGAAATTTAATATTTACTAGCATAAGATATGTGTAGCATCATTGGACAAGAACACACATATTAGTAAAAACAATAGAATTATATCAGAAAAAAATGTAAAAATTAATTCAAAAAATTAAAAAAAGAAGAGACAATACATGCTGATGAAAAAAGAAGACAAGAACCATACTTCCACACGCCTATAAAGCCCACGAGGTGGCAGTTTGATTGCATCAAGCATTTTTGGTTTCCCACACTTCTTGACCAAAGCCTCCACAGCAGTGCAGATTGCTCTCACTGCATCCTGGTATTAGTGAATGGACAAGCTTTTAATTATAATCAAGAAGAAATAATCAAGAAATCTATAGATATTAATTGTTTTATTGTGAACCTTGTAAGATGCTTTATATCAAATTCTGAGGGGAAAATGCTAATCAACTCATGTTTCAGCATAATGAAACACAAAAGAATATCGTAAATGCAAAACTGCATGCTGCAAATGCATATGCATTTATGTATATACGCCAGTTAGTGAAATCTCTTCCTCTAAATTAGAACATGTCCCAGACAAGAAAGGTAAGGGTGAAGACACAATGCTCATTCTATTCAAACGTTCCTATTGAGTTTCCTATTATGAATCAACCTAGGATGAATCAGGTAATCAGTTTAAAATGAAACACGAAACTTCCTCAAAAAATTATTAATAAAATTTTTAATGGTTTCTTCTAAATAAAAGCTCTAAAATTATGATGATAAATAAAGATATGACAAGACAAGCCAACTAACTGTAAGATTTGAATGTAATATGCACATCCAAGTGACAGGAAGAAAAGAACAGGCCTTTGAACTGTAAAGTAATTTATTTGGAAAGCACCATGTAAGGATAAGGATGAGGCATGTATCTCATGCAGAAAACAAGACATATTTCATGTTAGGGGTGTTCACAATTTGGTTTAGTTCAGACCAAGGTATTCTGAAACCAAAACGAATCAGCTATAAGATTAGAAACCAAGTCTTCCATCTTTCTTTAATATTTAACTCAGTTTGGGCTTCTTTTTTGGGCTTTCACAATACATGAGCCCAAATTCAGAATATTATACCTTCTATTCAAATCTTAGCCTCTCCCTTTTTCTATCTCTCTCTCTCTCTCTGTTTTTGGATTTGACCAAATAGTGCACACCCCTACATCAAGCGGCAGTGTATTGATGCCATTTCATAAAGACATAGCAACTCTAAAGGGCAATATAGAAATGAGTTCTTCAAAGTGACAGGAAAGTGATAACTCATGACTTAAAAAATGAAATACCAGATAAGCAACATACTCAGATATAAAAAACAACCTGCCCGACTTGTACCGCTTCAAGCAACTTTTCTTCCAGTAGAAAATCACAATAACCCTGCAATGAACAATTTTTGCAAACATCTGTGACTGTCAGTACGTCGATTTAGACGGCATAGTTCTTATCAAGAGTACTAGTTAAAGAACAAATCAAGAATCAAATCTGGAATAACAATGTGTAACCTTAAATAACAATCACACAGGAAAACAATGTGACATGATAAATGGCCTTTAATCTCAGATAAAAACATGCAATATGTAAAAATTGTCAAGGCCAAGCTGCTTTATCTCAAATAATACTTCTTTGAGCATCGACCATTTCTCTGACCAAGGTACCTCAGAGCATTCAACTTTCCAAAAGCAAGGGCTCCATTACTAAATAGTAAAAGTAATAAAATCCATAAGGCAGCCTGACATCTATGCATCTTTTGTGTGCGTATATGACATGCCATGGATTGTGACCTAAAGTGCTCTTTTCCAGTCTCCTAGACTCAAGTCGTAACCACAAATGCAACTTATCCATTAATTGACCCTATTACAAGATATTCCTCAGAAAAAAATACATATTTCAAGAAGAGTAACATTTACCTAAATTTGTTGTATGCACTTTCAAAGCAGCTGCCAAGTGCCAAACTGTAGAGATGGACAACAATAAAAAAAGGGCAAGTCTTTGTGAGCGCATTATTTTCACTTCCTAAATTTCAGTTGCCTCTCTTGTTTGTGACATTTCTGATCTTTCTACTGTTTCATCTAAGAAATCAGGTTACAAGCTCAAATTTTTTTGTTTACATTTAAACCATGTTCTTCACTTTCTTATTCCACTTCAAACTTGTCTTATAGCATCTTCAGTTACTGTTCCTCAGACTGTGCAAATGCTCTATTGCAATGCCAAATGAAATAACTATACATGAGAATATGCAACAACTGTATAACAATTCAACCATAAGCCATATTCTATTTATGGGACAAAATCAGAGGAGACATCTGAAAATGACAATTTAATAAAACTGAAACATTTTGACAAGTTCATTTGAGAGTAAGAACTGGATCCAACTTCAGACAAGAAGTGGGAGGTAAAGTTTGTAGCTTATCGGAGACAATCTAGATGGAGCCAGACATACTGCATATATACCAATCAAAATATTTCCACAAACAAACAATATAAAGGAGAAAATAAAAAGATCCTGTAGACAAGGCCCCACATGTCCTATGTAAGTGGTACAGAAGCTCATCACAATCCAAAAAATACTACGACAAACAAATTAGGGTCAAAGCTAACCTCAACCATTAATATAGCACTGTTTGTGCCTGCCAAAAATAGGTCTAATGTTGAGTCTTCCATCTCCTTTGTTGTTGGATTCACAACAAACTTATCACCAAGCAAACCTACTCGCACTCCTGCTATTGCTTTTGAGTTTGGCACTTCTGAAAGAGCTCTGTGGAATTAATGAGTATATATTTAAAAAGGACATTCTAAATATAACCGTACATGTCACAAAAGCCACAAAGGTAAGTAAGGCCAAAACTTTTTTCACCCTTACACTGCTATTCCGGCTGCAGTAACTGCTAAAGCATCTGGTGAGTGCAAACCATCATAACTCAAAACCTGAAAGTAAAGGATGAGCGCAATACGGATATAAACCAAACAATGAAAGTATATATAAGTCAGGTGCAACTATGCCTCAAATTCTACATCAAAATCATCAATGATCAAGCACTAGGAACAGAGGGAAGCACATAATGCATAAAATATCAGTCAAATTTAGCTGCAGCAGTTAATCTGTTTTTATGGGCAACAAAAATCCCTAACTCTATCTAATTTTGCACAAACATTACAATATATACTAACACAAAATGCAAGCACCTAGAGAATTACCATCCATAATCTTTTTAAGCTCATGCTATTCATAGTATAACAATTTATAAATAAAGACAATGCTGGCATCCACTATAACAAACATATGCCAAGATTAACTGCTTTGCACCTGTAGATAGTGCAATGGCATGGTGCACACCATGCATCTATCAAGTATATTAACACGACTAGTTAGCTAGAGAGACATATTTGGTAGCCTAAGTATTGAAAAAGCAAACATCCTCTATGGAGGAAAGTCCAGGAGAGGAACCAGGGAAGTAACTTATCAGTGAGTGTTTGAACACCCCGTGCTAATCCCTTAGTCCCGTATTATATTTTCTCCTTTGACCAGGTACACAGTTTAATAAAAAGTGCTTATTATTGCACTCTTGTGACAATAGATATTTTTTAATATTGGTATTTCCTCAATAAGAGGAGTGGCATGCATGCTAATATTGCCATAAAGGAAAAATAAAAATGACTTTTTAAAAGTTGTATAAAGGGAGTTATGCACAACATGCTAGAGGTTTTGCACTAGAGTAAACAATTTGTGGTATATTTCAAAGCATCATAACATCATAAAATCATAACGTCACAAAGCATAGAATAGTCAGAATCTACGTTAAGCTCCTTGCATAAAACCAAATAATTAAGCCCAAGAAGGAGGATGCATTCCTTCAAATTCAACAGAAGACAAAACAGAAAAAGACAATGAAGCTTTCTCAAGTATTGAGGAAAAAAATGGTTGGTTACTTCTCATTTGGCTAAGGTTCGGATGTGCAAAAGAATTATTTAGACAATGATGATTAGGCTTTAAAACCTTATTGAGTAGAGTCAAAACAACTAATTAGATTAACAAGTTAACTTATTGTCTAGGCCAGCATGTTTTCAAGAACCACCACATTATCACATTTTAGAAAAATGATTTTCACCAAAAAAAACAATATCACGTGATACAAATTTCATAAAAGTCCCTTTAGGCATATAGACGCCTGCTACAAAGCTTTGAAGAGAAGAATCATACAGAGAAAAAAACTCCTTCCAGAGGGAAGATGAGGTTTACCCAAGATAGTAACTGAGTTTCGTGGTAGAAGCCCTTAGGCATGGTTGGACGCAAAGGCCTATCAATCAGTCTGCAAATAAGAACCTACACAAAAGAAAGTAAACAAATAATAGATAAATGACAACTTCAAAGGCATTTGAATCAGGGACCCAGGAAGAGGTGGATATAATAAAATAACATAAAAATACTGCAGCCTTCATCCAGTTATTGAAGAAAATAGCTCCTCAAACACAAAGTGCTGTGTCCAATTGAAATACTTGCTTCGTCCTTTCATTTTTTCAAATTTAATTAAATTCTCATTTTATGGAAACCAAAATAGGAAAAGGTGACATCAAAAAGGGGTCAACTGGTTATAGTTTGCCCAGTGGATTCTCTTACTTTTTTAAACGGTAACAATTACAGAGTAATAAGAGATACTTAAGCACTAAATATATTGACTATTTCAACATTGACATTTTTGTTTGGCCAATTTAAAATAAGAAACGTGATGAAATAATAGGACAATGGACTAATATGATAATAAAAACGATGCCAATATCATGAATCTTTGTTGGTTAGACAAAGAGAATGCCTTTGGCTAAAAAAATAAAAAGAAAGGAGATAAAGCCAGCAAAATTTGGTGTCAGAGAGAGAAATGAATATGAACAATATTTGCAGTTATTTGATTCTGCTCCTTCTATTCTTCAGCATCTAGCATTTGCACATTGTTGCAGACACTTGGACAGTTAGCAACACGAGCCAATGCTAATGTACAAACTGAAATTTACTGGAAATGAAATGGAAATAGCAATATTGTAGTCAAACATTAGATAGCAGGTGCATAGTTCCAAGAATGCTTCCTGTGTCAACTAATTAAAAAAAAATTCTCATGCTTGGATGGCAGTGACTAGTACCTCATGATCCTTTGTCCTCCCTTCTCGTTTATAGAAACCACCACTGAAGCAATAGAAGTAAGCATGATACAAAAATTCATTCAAGTAATTAATTAAACAAATATCAGGGTCAAACAAAGGCACACCTTGTTCGACCTGCTGCCGAAAAACGTTCTTGATAATTAACATTAAGGGGAAAAAAATCAGAAGGCTCACTTGGGACATCTGACAAGCAAACTGAAGTGTATACAATCTACAAAATAAATAAATGCTTCACTAGCAACCTTTTTATGAGAATAGCACAAAACAATTACACAAATCTAAATGCAATGAAGTTGATATGTTTTCACAGAAACACATCACGCATCCATACCAAGGAAATCAGCACTTACAGTTTCTCCATCTGTTGCCATTACAGAACCACTAGCTTGCCTCCCTATATGACCTGTCTCAACCAGAATCTGCAATAAGCAACAAAAACACTTACTTATGTAATCAACCAAAGGAACATCAGGTTGAGTTCAGAATTCGCATGTTATCATTCCGAAAACCAACAAGGACCAACACAAAACAAAACCAGCATTTCAACTAGCCTAAAGTGCAAAACCTGAGCTAGAAAAAAATGCATAATTTTTACCATTGCAGTCATTTTCTAACGAAACTTCTTATTTTTGGCCCACTCTCACAATAGCAACTACATACCATACACGCATTTTCTAAACCTTTTGAGAATCAAGTTCCTATAGAAACACATTTACTTTGAATTTGCTAAGGTTCTATTCAGAGTTGTCACTTGTACTACTAGCTCATTACTTTTCAAAGGTAATATACTAAAATCTTTTGAATAATTAAATTTTTGTAGATATCAAATTTCATTATTCATAATTTAAATTTTTATTTCATTTTACCAGTTCGTTCATTTTTTAACTAAATATCATCTCGTTTTTTAACATTTGCTTTTACTTAGTACTTCGTTCACTACTATATTTTTATGACAAAAGTAAAAATATCAAGTTCTGGGAGCTTACCTCTCTATCTCCAAACGGAATTTTCACAGAAACCGGTTGCAGAATACCGGAACCACCATCACCACCACCAGCGCAATCGGCAGCATCTGCAACGGACTCGGAAACTTCCGATTCCAGCAAAGCTCTAACGGAAAAGCGGTTACCGCCACCGCCATTTCTCGATAAAAGCAGCGAGAGAGAGCAAAACTTGGAGGATTTTTTGGAACTAAGGAAGCAAGGCCAACTAGGAGATAAAAACAGTTTGCAACGGTTGGAGAAAGTTAAATGCGAAGGGTGAGAGTAGCACGGCGTGCTTCGTACGCCGCTAGGATATACCAGCATTTTTATTTTATTTTATTCTATTTTTTTGGTATTTTGAAGTTTCAGAGCTCAGAGGAGAGAAAGGAAGAGAAAGCAAAGAGAAGGTTTATCCGTTTCGAAGGCGCGCCAGAGTGTGGAAGGTCAGAGGGAAAGGGGAAGTGAACTTGTTTGGGCTCTTAATGGATCTCAGTTCTCTGGGCCTCCTGCCTATTGTGGGTTTTCTATTGAGCGAATCACAATCTATAAAACTGAATGTGGAATAATTACCAATAAAAAAATGGTTTTTATTAGCAAGTTTTGCTCTTTTTAAGATGGTATAACTTTCAAAAAGTCAGTGAATTATTAAAAAATTAAATAAATTTTGATTCTTTTATTATATTGAAGTAAATTTTTATGTTTTTATTTTAAATTAGATAAATTTTTATGATTTATGATTGACTAACTATCATTAATTAAAATATTATTTATCTTCTTACTTGCATAGTATTAAGATAAAAGGTGAAATCAAAATAAAGATATAAAAAATTGATTTTTTTTAATTGAAGAAAAAGATATTCGAATCTTACTCTTTAGGTAAAGAGATCATACATCAATCAATGAACTAAATACTTGGGTGTATATATAAAAGCTTGATTAAATATAATAAAAAAATAAAAATTTATTTAAATTTTTTAAAATAATTTAAAGATTTTTTTAGATATTTTAGAAAACATGAGAAAGCTTAAAGTGGTAATCTGAAAACCTCCCATCTTTTAATAAAAATGATATCTTGTTAACTTTCTAATTAATATTATTAATTTAATACTTAAATTATTAAATATAATAACATAATATGTTAACAATATTATAATTTATGTAATATTTAAAACTAATTTAAATATTATTTAGTTCAACAATCTATTATCTGTCTACTCAAAAGATATAACTATCAACGAATTTATTATTTATTACCTCTATGCTATTTATTAAGTAATTACAATATTCAATTGTTAGACAATATATATAACATTAACTTCTCTCTCTGTTTTTTTTTATTGTGTAAAATACAAGGAAAGACTTTTTTGTCTATATTTTTTCTTATACTTAATTGATTAGAAGTGCAAAATTAATTAAAATATAATATCAATTTAAACATAATTGAGTTATGTATTATTTGATAATTAGTTAAAAAATTTCAAATCACTAAAACTTTGTCAAGTATTTAATCATTTCAATAAATTTAATCATTTATATTCAGAAAATGGAATTATAAAAAAAATTAATTTCTTTTAGTTTTAATGAGTCAAGTTTAGGTTGACATATGACTAAAGATTAATAAATAAACGTCGCATTTTTTTTCATTAATTTGATTGATACGTTGCTAAAAGAAGAAGGGAAGCAAGAGACATCAAGAACAAAGTACTCTTTCTTTTAATTCCAACTTGAATGAATTATAATTAAAATTTTTAACAAATTTATATAATTTTAATGAATGAAAAATGAAAAGAAAAAGACATAATAATAAAAAATATAAATAAAATCTTCATGATAAGTTTGATGAGGTGGAAAGCTATAAGATGCTTACACAAATATTATAAAATATTTTAATGACACGTAAAAGGAAAATTTAAAGTAATCTTATTTCAAAATAAAAAATCTCATAAGAGCTAGGGGGCAATGGTTACACAAAAATTTTGAAAATTATATATATATATATATTAATTTTTCAAAAGTTTTGAAATATTTTATGAATAATTTAGGTATGCCCCAAACCCAAATTTATTATATTCATATTCATTAATTTGGTGACTCTCATCCTCTGAATTAGTAGTAACAAAAAATGAATTTTATCTAAATGTTAATTATTAAATACAACTTTTGTGAAGTTGGTTTACACATCCTAAATGATTTTCAAGTGAAAATTTTTTAAATTAATAGGTTTGTCATCACTATTTTATCACAAAAATGTAGATTTAACATATAAAAGTATTATAGTCTTCTTCTTAATTATTTTTTTTTCAACCAAACTTTTATTTCCCACTATATCTTGCATGCTTCTTTTCTTCGAAAAGTGTTAAATACCAAAACAGTTGACATTAATAGCTTAAAACTTTTCATTTTTCATAATTTAAATACCAAACAAGGCCAACTTCAAGAAAGGAGTGTGGGAGATTGGAGCAATTATCTCACACCTCCCATGGTGGAATGTTTGGAGAATCTTGTTCTAACAAAGATAGAGAAGTCTGGCTTAACATTCAAATTGTCATTCGCATAATTATGTAATCACTTTACTTATTTTATGCTCTTGTTTAATATATGCGTATGTGTATGAGTAGACAAAAACTTGCACTCTGTTTACTTAAATTTGGAGCCTTTTATTTTAGCCATTAATCAATAAAAAAAATTGCAATCTGTTTACCTATCAAACTGATTAAGACAAAAACTTAAAGAACACTTAACAACCAAAAATAAAAAAAAATTAATGAAAGAGAAAGAAATAATAAAGAGAATAATAGAATTTTTATAAAAATTAATCATTTACTTTTATATTCTCAAGTAAAAAATAGTAACCATTAAGAAATTTTTAAATAAATATTATAATAAAAAATTTAATAAATAATTACTTTTACTATAAGTATTTTTATCTTCATTATTATTCATGTGTAAATTAAAATTTATATACTATTAAATACTTTAAACTCGAACATATTAATAGAATTTTTATAAAATTAATCATTTACATTTAAATTCTCAAGTAAAAAATATTAACCGTTGAGAAATTTTTAAGTAACTATTATAATAAAAATTTAATTTAAGAAATAAGTATTTTAACTATAATTATTTTTATTTTTATTATTATTCATTTATAAATTAAAATTTACGAACCATTAAAAACTTTAAACTTGAGTATATTAACAGAATTTTTATTAAAATTAATCATTTAAATTTATATTTTGAGTAAAACATATTAACCATTGAGAAATTTTGAAATAACTATTGTATTAAAATTTTAGTTTAATAAATAATTATTTTAACTATAATTTTTTTATCCTTATTATTTATTTATAAATTAAAATTTATAAATTATTAAATATTTTAAACTCAAGAATATAAATTTAAATATTAATTGTTTAAAAAATTATATTTATTTGATATAATTGACTTATTACGTTAAATCTCATACGTTTATGTTAACATTTTGAAAATGTTTGTTCCATTTTTATAATTTTTGTACGTTAATCATTAAAATTTTACGTCAATGTTTTTTAACTGCTAATTTTCATTATAATTTTTTTACCCTTATTATTAATCATTTATAAATTAACATTTATAAACTATTAAATACTTTAAACTCAAGAACATAAATTTAAATGTTTAATTTTTTAAAAAATTATATTTATTTTTACTTAATTTCTTTGTTATGTTAAATCTCACATGTTTATGTCAATATTTTAACAATGCTTGTTCTCTTTTTATAATTTTTTATATCAATTCTTATTGTTTTACGTAGAGGTTTTTCAATTACTAATTTTCACTATAATTTTTTTATCCTTACTATTATTTATTTGTAAATTAAAATTTATAAATCGTTAAATATTTTAAACTCAAGAGTATAAATTTAAATGTTTAATTTTTCAGAAAACTTGTGTTTATTTGACATAATTTACTTGTTACATTAAATCTCACGCATTTACATTAATATTTTGACAATACTTGTTCCATCATTATAATTTCTTATGTTAATTCTTATAAGTTTATGTTAAGGTTTTTTAATTCCTAATTTTCACAATGATTATTTTTATCCTTACTGTTATTCATTTATAAATTAAAATTTATAAACCATTAAATACTTTAAACTTAAGAATATAAATTTAAAAGTTTAATTTTTTAAAAAATTATGTTTATTTAATATAATTGACTTGTTATGTTAAATCTCATATATTTATGTTAATATTTTGATAATATTTGATCAACCTTTATAATTTTTTACGTTAATTTATTTAGGTATAAAATATAAGTTATTCATCTAAATTTGACTTCAGATATGAAATTTTTTTCAAAATTTTTTTTATAAAAGGAGTATTTAAACTTAATTTTTGTAAAAAATATAAATTAATTTACATATTCTATAGTTAAATAAACTAGTAAAATATATATATATATATTAACATCATAAATCCTTTACACTTAAATATTTAGTTCATTAATAACCATATAAAAAATCTATTTAAAGATTTATAGTTTTTAAATATTTTTTTTAATTTAGTCTTTCAACATCTCAATTTTGTTAAATTTAGTCCATATACTATATATTTTTTATCAATTTAGTCTTTATGATGTGGCAGAATTTTTAAAATTTTTTTTTTGATCTGTCACGTAGCACTGTCATGTTAGCATGTCGTGCCACGTCAGTACTGCTACGTCATCGTATAGTGCCACGTGGTATTGCCATGTTATCACTCTCATGCCAAGTGGCATGCCACATCATCAACTGTAACATATTAGCGTTGACATTATCTTTTAATAGTAAAATTAAATGTCATTATGAGGAGAGATTAAATTGTTGTAATTCTCAAAGTCAAAAAATTAAATTATTTTGATTTTTAGTACATGGACTAAATTAAATAAAATTAAAAAGCACAAAGACTAAAAGGGTTTTTTGACCGTTTTATGCTTGTCGGTAATCTAAGGTGCTACTACTTCATGTTGCTATTTGTGTATCTTATGTTGTCTTTTTTTGTTATGTTATGGTGTGATGCCATTGGGTCTTATAGCATATTATATTTTAAGGTAAACTATTTAAATATTTTTAAATTTTAATTAAAATTACACGGAATTTATTATTTGAGAAATAGATACTTCATCTTAAAAGAATATCTGTGACTCATAAGTCCAATTATTAGTTAATTGTTAAGATTTTCACATTAATTTCTTAATATGGTAATAATTTTTAAATAATTTTAATTTCGAATATGTCAAAAATTATAATACTATATGCACTTTTATTTTGCATTTAAAATTTTTATTCTTAAAAAAAAAAAAACTTTCCTTTCAAGCTAGATACAGCTGAATGTGGCGTCCAGCTAGATTCGCACGTCCTTAGGGAGTGTCATTTTCACGGTCCCTCAGGGAAGCGCAGCCAGATCCGTTCAGATCTAGTCGGATAATGCCAATGTCGGCCAAATCTAGCTTGGAAGGTTTTTTTTTTCAAGAAAAAAATTTTATGGTAATAATTTTTGAATAATTTTAACCTCGACCAAGTCAAAAATTATAATACTATATACATTTTTATTTTGCATTTAAAATTTTTGTTCTTAAAAAAAAAAACTTTCCCTTCAAGCTAGATATAGCTGAATGTGGCGTCCAGCTAGATTCGCACGTCCTTAGGGAGTGCCATTTTCAGGGTCCCTCAGGGAAGCGCAGCCAGATCCGTTCATATCTAGTCGGATAATGCCAATGTCGGCCATATCTAGCTTGGAAGGTTCTTTTTTTCAAGAAAAAAATTTTAAAATGAAAAATAAAGAGTATTTTATATAATCTTTTCACTTTTTTGTTGACGGTATTAAAGTTTTTGAAGCGAAGTGTCTGCTTTTCCAACCAATGGATCTTTTGATTAGAATTACTTTGTACAAGATAAATTAATTACTATATACACCAATGGCACGGAGATTCGCATATGATTCTTCACAGGATATACAAGGAACCAATTTGACAGAAGCCATGGGGACTCATCATTATCGCACTAGTTTCAGCTATAGGTTCCCGCATTCTTCCTTCATTCTGTCATATATCCTTTGATACCAATTTTTGGCTCTACCTTTTTTAATGGAGGCAACAGAAATCTCTAAAAGCAAACTTTCAAATACCCAAGGATCGGAGGAGTCATGGGATGATGAAGAGGTTCAAGAATTGGTCCAAACCCTCCCCAAAGAGAGAAACTGGCATGGTACTCATCTTCTTCTCTACCAAGGCTTTTGGTGTTCATCTAGGGTGCTTAGAGCCATGATTTCTTTCCAAAAGCACTTCCAAGCACTTGATAATGATATTTTTCAAACAAGTCTTCCGAAATGCGGCACTACTTGGATGAAGGCCTTGATTCTCACAATTGTGAACCGCAACCATTTTGAACTTAAAAACAGCCCTTTGCTCAGCTTATGCCCTCACCAAGCTGTACCGTTCCTTGAGCTAGATCTTTACTTGAAAAACCATTCTCCGGATCTTGAAAACATCCCTCAGCCAAGAATTTTTTCAACCCATACGCCTTATGCTTCTTTGCCACCTTCCATTAAAGAATGTTCCACCTCTAAAATTGTGTACATTTGTTGAAATCCGATGGATATGTTCATCTCTTTATGGCATTTCATTAATAAATGACGATCTGAAAACGTAGATCCACTACCATTAGATGAAGCTTTCGAGATGTTTTGTCGAGGAATTCATGGCTTTGGACCGTTTTCCGATCATGTGTTAGGGTATTGGAAGGCAAAACAAGAAAATCCCAATAATATAATATTTTTAAAATATGAAGATCTTAAGGAAGACATCGTTTTTCATGTGAAGAAGTTGGCCAACTTCTTAGGTTTTCCTTTTTCAAGGGAAGAAGAGAGACAAGGAGTAGTAGAAGAAATAGCTATGCTGTGTAGTTTTGAGAATCTTAAAGGGATGGAGGTTAACAAGAGTGGCAAGCAGCCTGTTGGAGTTCCAAACACTACCTTCTTCAGGAAAGGAGAGGTGGGAGATTGGAGCAATTATCTCACACCTTCTATGGCAGAGCGCTTGGAGAAGCTTGTTCAAGAAAAGTTAATTAAGTCCAATTTAACATTCAAGCATTCGTCTTCCAAATAAATATGTGATATTTTGCTTATTTTATGCTCTTATTTAGTGTATTTGTGCGAGTAGACATACATTTATAAAATTATCCTCCTTGTTTGTTTTTAAATGTCTTATTTCATTAACTCTTAATTTTGAAATTACTTAAAATTTTCTATTACAATTGCTTAAAGAAATACTATATAACACAATTAACTAATGACATACTAACTCATATAATATATCTAATATTTAAAACTAATTGAAATAACTTATTATCTGACAACTCAAAAGAAATAACTATCAATGAATGTATGATTTATTATCTCTATACAATTTTTTAGTAGTCACATTATTCAATTGTTAGACAATATATATGGCATTATCTTCTGTCCTTTTTTTTTTCTCTAAAATACATGGAAAGGCTTTTTCTTTCTCCCTCTCTATTTTGTTCTTATAATTAATTGATTAGAAGTGAAATATTAATTAAAATTTAATATCAATTTAGCCTTTTAAAAAAAGATTCAATATCAATTTAAACATAAATGAGTTGGGTATTATTTGATAAGTTGTTGAAAAATTTCAAATCACTAAAACTTTGTCAAGTATTTAATTATTTCAATAAATGAAATCATTTATATTGGGAAGGTGGAATTATCCAAAACAAAATATTGATTTCTTTTAGTTTTAATTATTAGGTTGACCTGTGACTGAAGTTTAATAAATAAATGCCACATTGTCATATTTTTTGCCATTAATTTCATTGAAACATGATGTTATGCCATTGCCATGTCATTATAAATTTAAATATTCACAAATTAATTAACAACAAAGTTCACATGTTTTATTCTTTACAAAATATTTTTAAAAAATTTATGAACAAGTCACTCAATGCAAATTTAACATATACGAATATTGTAGTACCTAAAACCAAATTGAAATATATCTAAGTTTTCGGGTCTTTTTCTTTATTCTTTATTTTATTTTTTCAACCAAACTTTTTTTCCCTCTATATCTTACATGCTTCTTTTTCTTTGGATAATGCTACATACCAAAATAATTGACATGGCAAGGAAGGAAAAAGATTGGGAAAAAACAAATTAACATTACTAGACTTAAAACTTTTCATTTTTCATAATTTAAGAAAGCTTCGAGATATGATTTAAGTATTTGTTTGGCCTGAATTTTTTTTCAGCTTATCTACTTCTTAAAAGTAAAAATTAAACTAAATAAGATTTTTGAAAAGTTATTAAAAAAAAGTAACATTTTTTTAAAGAACAAAATTTAAGAAAAAAAGAGTTTCAAGAAATGCCTCAAAGATGAGAATTTTTTTTGTTCTTTTAAAAATACGTTAGCTTTTTAATAAATACTTTTCTTTCTCTCTCCATTAATCTCCCTCTTCTCTGTTTTTACAAATCATCATTCTCTTCTCTATTTTTACAAATCATCATTCTTCAATGCAAAATCACGATCTCCCTCTCCCCTACCTCTTCCTACAAGCACTACTAAGAAAACACAAAATCCAATAATAGAATAACAAAATTTAATATATTTTTTTTATTTTTATAAAAATTAAGAGAAAAGAAAATTTAAAATTCAAAATTGTATTCAAATACTACTTCTTCTTCACATATCAATTTAATACTATTATTGTTATATAAGTTTGAGAGTTGTTTCGTCTTTGATATAGATTTTTTTAAATATTTTAACACATGAAATCGTATATAAATTCGAAATAGACTTATTTCGTTTTAGTTTATTAAGTGATAGAAGATGATATAAATATTCTATATGATAATTTTAATCAAAATTAAAATTTATATAATTTATCTTTCCAAATAACTTAACAAATAATTTAACTTAATTTTAAAAATTATTATTTTTCATACAAACTCTATAATAGCTTTTTAATTAAAAAAATTAAACCAAACAGACTCTAAACCTCCCTCCACTCCACTTTTCAAGGCGTGAACGGAGGAGGCCTCCTAGCCTTAGTGGCTTGCTCGAAGGCATATGCAATCTCAATCAGCGTTGGCTCTGAGCCCTTTAGTCCTCCAAAACATAGGCCGAAAGGCACCCCCTCGGTATCATATCCAGCGGGGACTATAATTCCTGGATATCCACCTATTGCCAGAACAGTCGAAGCTAATGAAAATGGTGACAATAACGCGTCTAGCTTGTTCTCCCTCATCAATTTCTCCAGTCCATCTCTTGACATTTTTGCTAAATGTAATAGTGCCTCCTTCTCTTTCTTGCCTATGCCATTCGTAGCTTCAGCATCGAGGAAAAGCTGTTGCCCATATTCCTTTGTTTTTTCCTGCAGGACACAAAACTCAAGCATTCCACTCAGCACCAAATATGTAAGGCTGTAAGCTTTGTTTAACCATACCCAATTCGGGAAGAAGGCATTAGTGAAGAAGATAACTGTGTCTGTTGATTGCTGAAATACTTACCAAATCTGAAAACTTTTTGTTGAATGCAATGATATCTTTTAGGGATCTCACTGGAGAAACCACAAGCTCTTTTAGGTAAGAATTCAAGGCCAATTTGAACTCAGCATTCATTGCTACAGATATGAAGTTTGTGTTGGCGCTATACGCAGCCAGAAACTTGGATTTGTCCAAATTTTCTACCAAAACTGCACCTCCTTGCCTTAATTTGCAGCAGATTATGTTGAATGAACCAGAATTACCCATCTATATAATTGGATGAAACTAATAATAGCAGAATTTATGATTTGCTACCTTAAAGTGGAGAAATGACGCTCAAAAGCTTCAGCAAAAATAGATCCTTTATCGAAACTGAAGAACACATTCCTCAATAAGCCCAATCTCTTCCCTTTGAGACCATAAGGCTTTAGAAACTGTTTGTAGCCACCACGTGGAATGTACTTTGATGCTTCAATGGTTGCTTTATCTTTATAATCTAATCCTGCAATAGCATCAAGGACGTATACAGCATCTGCTACTGTTCTGCACATGGGTCTGTTTCAATTCAATAGAGCATGAGCCACAGTTAATTTTAATTAGAACGAGAGCCCACCCCACAAGAAGAAAAAGGTTGAATCTAGTGAAATAAAAGGACCACAAACAACCAGTGGTAAATCTTAGTTTAGAAGATCTGCAAGGTGATAGAACAGTATGCTCTGTTTCTAGCCGGAGAGGAACATGGATAAAGTCATTTACATAGAAAAGAATAAATTAGTATGAACTATTATTATACTCTTATTGGAGCAGCAGCACACCCAATAAAATAACTTCATCAAAAGATTAATAGCACCTACCCAACAGTGTCCTGTCTGGGAGTAATAGGGATGACTCCTGCTCGGCTTGTAAGACCAACAGTAGGTTTGATGCCAACAATTGCGTTGTTACTAGATGGACAGGATTGAGCCATCAGTCTCGGTCCCAAGTGTCACTGCTGCCATATTTGCTGCTGCTGATACGGCAGATCCACTGCTTGACCCACATGGATCTGCTGAAAGATTATAAGGATTCTGCATACAAAAAATTCAGGAAATTACTTTTCCTTATTAAGACAAATTATATTTGGTAATGAATCCAAATTAAGTATAGCAAACAAGAGCATTAGAATGATTCTGTATAAAAAATTGCTGACTACAATGAACTCATAATATGATAGCTTTATTTATGTTAATTTCTATATTTGCATGGAAAAATTCTATGCCGGTATATTTATTTCCCTCTTATCAATATTACAGGTTCTTTAGCGTGTCAAAACAAGTTCGTTCTTAAACTCACCTTTCCCTGGCCACTCCGGGCACACCAGCCGCTGGGCGCTTTATTGTCCCTGAAATGAGCCCACTCACTTAAGCTAGCCTTTCC
>NW_018397259.1:6528538-6528643 GCF_002168275.2 Theobroma umbraticum | reverse complement strand
GAAGTTTACAGCAGAATTTATTACATATTAATTAAAATCAGATTTTAAAAAAAAATTTAAAAAAACTTTTCTATTTTCTGAAATTTCAGAATCTGGATGGCCATT
>NW_018397259.1:6528109-6528528 GCF_002168275.2 Theobroma umbraticum | reverse complement strand
TGAACTCTTATAACTCTTAATCTGAATTATTTCCCGTGATA
This sequence comes from Theobroma umbraticum, assembly GCF_002168275.2. Lineage (NCBI taxonomy): Eukaryota > Viridiplantae > Streptophyta > Magnoliopsida > Malvales > Malvaceae > Theobroma > Theobroma umbraticum. The sequence goes on along the minus strand of NW_018397259.1, from coordinate 6,528,487 downwards.
AAATCAGAATCATTTTGAAATCTTCATATCATACTACAATAACAGAACTTGTTTTGATTAAAAAAAGCACAAAATTCCTAAGTTTTGAAAGCCAAAACTCTAAAATTCATCACAAAATTATTCAGATTTCTGAGTTTCCAGTATCAATGAGCCTATTTTGAGGCTTTCATTCTCTTAACACAGGAAGCCCCTAACCGAGCCATTGATGCCAAATTAAACATCTCATTTTGAACTACAAAAGCCCTTAAAGAAACAACCAAAAACATTAACAGAATATAGAGTTCTGGTGACCCAAATTTTGGTTGTCAAAACTGTTAAAACCAAATTTTCAATTAACTTCAAAAATTCGTATCTTCCTAACCATAAGGCCAAACGAGA
>NW_018397259.1:6527635-6527987 GCF_002168275.2 Theobroma umbraticum | reverse complement strand
TTTTGAATAAAAATTAAGAAAACATAAATAATTTAAGACTTTTTGTGCCTAAACGGTGAAAATACTACTCTAAACATACTTTAATCAGCAATCCCTTGAATACTTTTTCCCTTTCTATGTCTTTATTCTTCTCTGGTATTAAGCTCTTCTGACTGTCTATCGTTTGAGTCTGATGAAATAAATTGACGTGAGTTCTCTATCTTTTCTTTTAAACGTATTCAAATAAATTGATTACTTTTATTTTAAAACATGATAAGATTAACTTATTTATTTCTATTTTATTTATTTATTTATTTTTTTAATATGATAAGGTAAGATTGATTGATTTTCTTTTAAACATGATAACGTAATT
>NW_018397259.1:6527034-6527196 GCF_002168275.2 Theobroma umbraticum | reverse complement strand
TATATTTTGCTTCAATTACAATTACATCAGTAATTTTTGCAATTGCACAGGCATTCCACTATCCCTTGCTAGGCCCACTTGAAGGGTTGATCCCTTCATATCACATTAAATGAAGGCACTTCACAATCTGAAGAAGTTCAGTCAAACAAAAGGAAGTTGACC
>NW_018397259.1:6525079-6526934 GCF_002168275.2 Theobroma umbraticum | reverse complement strand
AAGTGGTATGGCCAGGCTGAGGCTTTGTTTATTTAATAAATCTTTCCCCTTTTTTAGGGGGGTGGGGGAGGACATAAATGATTAGGAATTGGACATTTGGAACTTTTAATTTTGACATATCAAGTTTAAATTTTATGATAGGACAAGAAATGGTTAATTACTTCAATATTCAATGGCTCTAATACACTGTAAGAGATTTTAAAATTTTGACAAATAATTGGTATTTTAAGTTCCATATAATTATTGCTTTTTTATTTTTCCATTGTTTCAAAAATTGGTAAAATAAAATTAAAATTTGACAGGCATATTCAAATATATCTCGTAACCTATAGTAAAATTATACATTCTATTAATCATAACAAATATGTTTCATTTATCAATTATTTGAAAATATCCTTTGTTATATATTCAAGCGCATATCTGGAGAAAAAAACACTACCCTTGAATCTATACACCTTTGGCTTAATTAGTACCTTTTATCCCTTTTTAGAAGGATTAACATTCAAGCATTAATTCAAAGGCGCATTATTATTGAGTTTAATTGCCCCTCTTGTGATGTCGAGATGGAAACAGCAGTCCATTGTCTCTGCAGATGCCCGCTAGCTAGGGTAATATGGTTAATCTCGAAATAGGGTTTTAGGCAAATGGAGGTGATGTTCTCTTCTGTGCTAGATTGGATATTTCATTTATTCCACATCATGGAGAAAAAAGAGATAGAAGAAATTGCGAGTGTCCTATGAGCCTTATGGAAAGCATGCACGCAACATGAAGATATTCAGGAACCAGAGTTATGAGCCGATGTAAGTAATCGAATTAGTTGGCAATTTGATAGAGCATTACAGGTCTATTAATGGGATAAGGATAAGGAGGAAGAACTCCCATCAACACAGTACATCTAAATGGCGACAGTCAAGGGAAAGAAAACTGAATGTGGATGCAGCTATATTTGAGATAACAGGTGAAAGGTGGCTGCGAGCTGGCTTTGTTGTTCATGACATGTCACAGGAGGTAGAATTAGCTGGCACGAGAACAATACTCACGGGTCAAACGGCGGAGGAAGCTGAGTTAGCTGCCTTAGTTTGGCTTCTACGTTGCTGCCAAAGGGAGATTATTGCTTGATATTTTCTCATATGCCTGATGATACTCAACTTGTTAGAAGTTTATTTGAAGGCGGAGGGGAGGGGGGGCTAGTAGGGGCCTGCCCCTCCAACAATTTTACATTTTTTATAATTTAGCGTTATATTTTTAAAATTTCATAATTTCATCCTTATAAAACTTTTAAAGTTTTTTCAACATATTTTTATTTTTTAAAAAATTTTATAATTTTGTCTCAACAATAATTTTTTATTTGGTGAGATGTACGTAACAATTAATTTTAATACGACAAAAATAAAATCTATTGTAATAAAATTATTCTAAAACCCCACTTCTCCAAAACTTCACAACCACTGCCTCTTGTTTTCTTTTTTTTTTTTTATCAAATGCTGTAGAAATAAAAAATATATATTTTTATATCTTTTTGCTTGTCAGCATTTTCTGTGCAGGAATCCTTTAGTCAGTAACTCAATTTTTATGTCCTAATAATTGATAAGTTTGGTTTATTCTGAATAATTACTTACCTTAAATTACTATTTATTAATTTGATCTTTTGGATTAAACAAAACTGCCAGTTCATAGTTATTGTCAAGAATCGGACATAAGCCAAATTCCAAAAATATACGTACAGGGGATCCAAACTTTAAAATTTGAGGGGACTGAACTAATATTGTGAAATAATAATTAATGTTTTTATTTTTCTTCAATAAATATATCAAATCTATTAACAAAAGAAAAAGAAAGAATTTTTAAAGGAAAG
>NW_018397259.1:6522452-6525069 GCF_002168275.2 Theobroma umbraticum | reverse complement strand
ACAAAATGAAAATACACATTTGGTTTTCATATATATATATATATATATAAAGATATTATTTAGAATAGGAATTTAATACCAAAATGCAAATGATATAAACCCATTCAAAATCTAATTTGTAAAAAAAAAAATTCACTGATATATTCTTCTTTTTATTTTTTAATTTGAATTTGGAATAATTGATCTAACAAATTAAATTGATGCATCTTGACCGGCGAGTCTATCCCGATCATCAATAATAGTTCGAAGATTGGACTCAGCAAGAAACCCATTTATCCTAGATCCATTAAGAGCCCAAACAATTTTTTTGGTAGAAAAAAAATGCAAATATTTGGTTAATCTATAATAATATTTGGAAATATTTTATCAATTCTTTTTCTTCGTCTTTTTCTTTCGTTCCTCCTTGCACTTATTTAGTTAATTTAACTAATTAATTAATTTTAATTAATACATACGTTTTTATTTAAAAATTTATATAAAATTTATCAATATCATTTAATTTTATTATTTTATTCGACAATAAAATTAATATTTTAGCACCTAGAACTCCGTTTTTTCCTTTTTCTTCTTCTTTTTCTTCTTGCACCTATCTTTTGAAAATTAAAAAGAAAAGCCCATATTTTGCATATCAAGAAATGTATTGTTTTTCTGGTGGTAGGTATGTTTTTGTTTTATCTTGATTTTGACTCTCTTCCCTCACAATTAAAACATAAGAAACTTAAAAAAAAAAAGGAAATCATTGTTGGATTAGCAAACAATTGATTACTACTAAGATTAGTGATTGGGTAAATCCATGGTTGGAAAAGTGAATAGATTGATTATCCTTTCACTGAAATCTTTGTCGCGTCCAAAACTTCAAATCTACCCTTTCCGCCGCAGTAAAATCGAGGTAGCAAGCAAAGCCAACCGAACTGTCAAACGAGAAAGCAAAAAAGCAATGGAAAATTGAAAATGCCACCGAATCACCAACGGCAGCCAGCAAGCAAGCCCTTGATTTCAAAAGAATTTATCTTTAACAATTATTTTTCTCTCTTCTGTTATTTTCCAGTTCAGTTTCCGAGGAAAATTCCCCTGGGTTCTTGTTTGTTTTTGGAAAGGACTCCATTTCCGATACTGCTGACATATTTTCCTGATTATACCACTCGGCCCAGCATCTTGTTGCTCTATAGATTTCCAGCTGGGCATGTAAGGACACTTAGAACTCTATAAAGCATCTTGTGTTCTTTGATCTTTATCTATCAAAGTAGCATCTGGGTTCCTCTTGTTTTGTTATTTAAGATTTTTTAAGTTGTTTTTTTCCTTGATTTGATCTTAGCAAAGCCGTGATCTTTAGTTTATTGCCTAGTTTTTTTTTTTTTAAGCAAAGCACGTCTGAATTAACAGATCAGTTTTTCAAATATATTCCATCATTGCTCATGGTTCTAAATTTTTAGAGCTGCAGAACTTGGGGAGATCAATAAAACGTGTCGTTTTTAAATGCTCTTGAATTCTATAAGCTGGGTTAGATATGGTCTATCATCCATGCAAGGATGGCCTGCAACTATGGAAGATGCTGTAAGCAACAAATGAACTGTATATACATCGAATCCTCATCAATTGAACTATATATGTACATGTTCTTTGGGGATGTTTAGCTTATGAATGTGAATGTTTGATTAGCTAATGATGATTTATAAAGTAGAAATACTTCCATCTCAAAAAACAAGTTCAACTCTCAATCAAGAGTTTAGCCCTTAGAAAATTTCTAAACATAAGAGTTAATGAAATAAGACATTTCAAAGCAAATATCAAAGACAATTTTATATATGTTCTGTCTACTAACAGAAACATACTAAACAAGAGCTTAAAATAAATAAAGTGAGCAGATAATTATTTGTAAGACAATTTCAATGTTAAACCAGAAGACTTATCATGAACCCTGATCTTTCATGACAAAATTAGCATGAGCGTCCAAGGAAGTGCTTGATTGGTTCTAGCCACTATGAACGAAATAGGATTTGCTTTAACATATGCCCCTCACCATGGTCGATTGAATCAGCCAAAGGAACATGAGGATAACGGGTGCACATAGCAGCATCGTAAATATGGTATAAAAGGATAATGTTAAAGTTAGTTTTATTTTAAATTTTTTAATATTATGTTTATTTATATTTAATGAATTTTTTTTTTGAAAAGTGCTTTTATTAACCTTGATAACCCATATGCCATTCTAAGTCTTTTACTTGATGCAATAGACTTTTCATGACATATTGATGCGGTTCGGGTATTGAATATACTCAGTGAGTTAGTTTCTAGAATTTATAAGTTGTACAAATAAAAAATCACTTTCAATTAAAAGATTTAAATTTTGATGAATAAAATGGATAAAATATTTTCAAATTCTGGTTGGGTTAAGTGTTTACAAGTGGATAATGTTTTGGATAATGTACAACTTTATAGTCGAACTTAGGGCTTGAGTACCTCAAAAGCCAGCTTTATTTTCAAGAAATGGATTTGAGAAGTTGAGGAGGAGGGGATAAGCTAGAAGCATTGATTAATTATGGGTGGTGGCTTTCCACGTAGATGTTGCTCCTGTTTTTGGAATTGGAGGACTGAGCATATTCCTGATGCTGCTCTT
>NW_018397259.1:6521833-6521961 GCF_002168275.2 Theobroma umbraticum | reverse complement strand
AGCAAAAACAATTACGAAGTAACAGGTGAACGAAAAGTAAAACAAAGCATTGCACTGAAAAAAAAAATTAAAACAAAACAGGTGAAGGAAACATGAAACACCTTATCACTTTAATTGACTCATCAGAA
>NW_018397259.1:6521642-6521733 GCF_002168275.2 Theobroma umbraticum | reverse complement strand
ATATATGAAATTCAATTTCACATTGAGGCTAATTTTTAGGATGTGAAAACACCAGAGAGATATCAATTACTTACCTGACTTTGTCAATTTC
>NW_018397259.1:6521514-6521632 GCF_002168275.2 Theobroma umbraticum | reverse complement strand
AGTAAATTAGAAAATCCTCTTAGTTGCTTAATATTTCAAGGAATATATACAAATGTCAGAACCGTATTTACAAACAAATTTGACAAGTGACTTTTCCGTTGACCATCCTAAGCACTTA
>NW_018397259.1:6521404-6521504 GCF_002168275.2 Theobroma umbraticum | reverse complement strand
CAACCTCTATTGCAATTTAAAAACGTTTTCAATTAAATTGATAATATATTATTATTATTATTTGAATTAATAAAAATCCAATAAAATTGAGAATTAAACC
>NW_018397259.1:6520708-6521044 GCF_002168275.2 Theobroma umbraticum | reverse complement strand
CATTTTGAAGTCTTCATATCATACTACAATAACAGAACTTGTTTCGATTAAAAAAAGTACAGAATTCCTAAGTTTTGAAAGCCAAAACTCTAGAAATCATCACAGAATTGCTTAGATTTCTAAGTTTTCAGTATCAACGAGCCTATTTTGAGGCTTTCATTCTCTTAACACAAGAAGCTCCTAACCGAGCCATTGATGCCAATTTAAACATCTCATTTCGGACTACAAAAGAACTTAAAGAAACAACCAAAAACATTTACGGAATATAGAGTTCCGGTGACCCAAAATTGGGTTGTCAAAACTGTTGAAACCAGATTTTCAATTAACTTCAAAAAT
>NW_018397259.1:6520173-6520489 GCF_002168275.2 Theobroma umbraticum | reverse complement strand
ATACTTTTTCCCTTTTTATATCTTTCTTCTTTCCTGATATTAAGCTCTTCTGACTGCCTATTGTTTGAGTCTGATTAAATAAATTGACGTGAGTTCTCTGTCTTTGTTCAGATAAACTGATTACTTTTATTTTAAAACATGATAAGATTGATTGATTTTTTTTTAAACATGATAACGTAATCTGACACAAACTAAAATATATCTACTCTATTATTTTTTAAAAAAATGATATTTATTTATTTATTTATTTTCTAAGGGGTATTGCACTTTTCCTTAATAAAAGATCTAAATTACAATATGAAAAGGCAAGTAGTTA
>NW_018397259.1:6520016-6520163 GCF_002168275.2 Theobroma umbraticum | reverse complement strand
ACTGAATAGAGACCAAAATAGTTAGTATTAAAAACATAAGAGCTAGTAAAATAAAAAAGGGGAAAAGAATGATCACTTTCTCAATGCATATTGGGTCAAAGAAATGTTACTTAGACTAGAACAGGCGCATTTTAATAGGGCAATCCA
>NW_018397259.1:6519725-6519840 GCF_002168275.2 Theobroma umbraticum | reverse complement strand
TATATTTTGCTTCAATTACAATTACATCAGTAATTTTTGCAATTGCACAGGCATGCCACTATCCCTTGCTAGGCCCACTTGAAGGGTTGATCCCTTCATATCACATTGAATGAAG
>NW_018397259.1:6519255-6519420 GCF_002168275.2 Theobroma umbraticum | reverse complement strand
TTGCACTTAAAAAGATGAAAAACTTTTATGAATTAAATATGTCCATGACGTGAATGTCATGCAAATTAATTATTACATTTTTTACTTATATCAAATTATTATTTTATTAAAAAAGAAGTCTTTAACAGATTCATGTCCTTATAAAGAAACATAAAACCAAATTAA
>NW_018397259.1:6519128-6519245 GCF_002168275.2 Theobroma umbraticum | reverse complement strand
TCACTACATGCTAGAACTGAACCAACAGAAAGCATCAGGCATCCTTCATTCTCCAAAGGTTTGAAGCAGCAAGCCAAAGAAGTAGAACCCTTTGGGAACCATCATTATATAGAGTTT
>NW_018397259.1:6518785-6519028 GCF_002168275.2 Theobroma umbraticum | reverse complement strand
TTGTGTGTTTATTGTTTAAATAGATTACAAATTGTATAAGTTTGAATCATGTTAACCATATCGTGTTGTATAAAATTTAACTTGAAACACGTATAAATAAATATTTTAACTGTGTTGTGTCATGTTACATATTTATTAAACATATTTGTATACATATTTAAGATCTTAATACGATTAATTAATCGTGTCATTTTTATATTTATCCATGTAACTGTTAATACTCTATGTTTATACAACATAGTT
>NW_018397259.1:6517794-6518219 GCF_002168275.2 Theobroma umbraticum | reverse complement strand
AATAATAAAATTATATATATGATATAATACGAATTATATATTTATTTATTTAATAAAATAGTAACATGGGCTGGGACTTTATATCTTCAAGTTTCAAACCAAGGACTCATGGTTCAATTGAGTAGCTAGTTTTGAGTGGTCTTCTCCATTTCTGTCCCTTCCTCAATTGCTGGTTAATTTCATTATGGATAAAACAGAAATCTTCAAAGACAATATTGTTCCAACACCCCAAGATGAGGCGGAGTCATGGGATGATGAAGTCCAAGAATTGAAGCGAACCCTCCCTGTAGAAGAAGGCTTGCATGAAACAAACTCCTCTTTATTTCTTTATTTCTTCCAAGGATTTTGGTGTCCATCTGCTGTACTTAAACCTGTGATTTCTTTTCGGAAACATTTTCAGGCACTTGATAGTGATATTATTGTTG
>NW_018397259.1:6517256-6517694 GCF_002168275.2 Theobroma umbraticum | reverse complement strand
AATATTACCGTTTTGTGACATTGGGTAATCAGAAAATATGTTTTGTTTTGTCTCCTAGTATGGCTATGATATGATCCTATCAATGGGGGTTAAACGTTGGCCATGTCGACATGTATTCTGTGATTAGAGATTGATCTCACAACTACACCACCGGTTTCAGAATAGTGGCACTTTTGATATCTGTTCAGAGTAGCCAATAGTTACTTTTGATATACTTATAACTCATGCCACTGGGGTTAATTATGGTTTTTATGACCCATACCACTAGAGTTAATTGTGATTTTTGTTATGATTATGACCTATGCCATAAGGGTTAAGTATGGTCATAGTACGTTACGGGAGACCATTAAAATCTGTAATAATTGTGAAATCACATTTTATCTATAACAAAAATGGAATTAAGATGGTTTTGTTGTTTGAATAAGATTACCCCAAAAT
>NW_018397259.1:6516934-6517136 GCF_002168275.2 Theobroma umbraticum | reverse complement strand
CCTTCACTTTTTTTTTTCAGATTGTGATTTGGTCAAACACGTGAGAAACTTTGGGGAGTGACATCTTGTAGGCTAGCATATAGTGTTAGTTTGCTTCAGGATTGTTTAAATGTTATGAACTTTTGCTACCTTAAATTATTATTCAGGGTTTTATCTTAATACCTTGGCTTGAGAATTATTATTCTTCATAATATATTTGATC
>NW_018397259.1:6516557-6516700 GCF_002168275.2 Theobroma umbraticum | reverse complement strand
TTTGAATGATCTGATTGATACTTATACTGAGAAATTAGGAATATATTTCACCTCATTGCAAAGCCTCATGAAAGGGATGAAATTGACAAGATATTTCAAATTCACTGCATGGAAAAAGAGGCTTACAGTTCTGTTTTGAGAGC
>NW_018397259.1:6516080-6516269 GCF_002168275.2 Theobroma umbraticum | reverse complement strand
AAGAATTATTTCATTTTACAGGGTAAGGAGAGGCTCATTACAGTGCTGCGGCAAGAGCCTAATGTTACTGATGTAGAACATGGGGAACTGCTTTGGAATATTATTTCTGATGAGTCAATTAGAGTGATAAGGTGTTTCATGTTTCCTTCACCTGTTTTGTTTTAATTTTTTGTTTCCATTGCAATGCTT
>NW_018397259.1:6515970-6516070 GCF_002168275.2 Theobroma umbraticum | reverse complement strand
TTCGTTCACCTGTTACTTCGTAATTGTTTATGCTTGCTCTGAACATTATGGTAAGTAAGAATGAGTAGTCTCGTTATTGGTACTACTTGTTATGGGTGGT
>NW_018397259.1:6484079-6515867 GCF_002168275.2 Theobroma umbraticum | reverse complement strand
GCTTCTGATTCAATATTCCATAAGCAGGAGCCTCATGGTCAGGCTTTTCTAGGATTTCTTCCTTTTCCAATTCCAGTAAGTAGAAAGAGGTTGACTCATCATTTTTTTTCTTTTGAATATATCTATTTGTATATCTAAAGGCAGGTAGATAATTAGATAGATAGACAAGAGAGAGAAAAGGAAAGAATTTTGAAGATAATGCAGGAGTAAAAGTAAGAAAAAGATACCACTTTTAACCTAATGTAAATTCAAAAGAAAGAGGGCATGCAAATAAATGAAATACAACTTGTTTAAGAAAGTTACACGAATATAGACTCAGTTGGTGTGACACTAATTTAAGCAAGGGCTTTATATATATTTTTATATAAAGCTCAGATATTTCAATAAGAATTTAAAAGTTTAAACCTGCTTTACTACCTGTCAAGAGTCATATGGTGCCAAATTTAACTTGGGTATATCAGGCACAGCGCTGAGATGCTTAATGCAGTGACAAATTCATTATGTTCTCATTGAATTCTGGCCACTCTATTCAAGCAGCTAGCCATGATTTGCAGGGATGTTATTCAGATCCGTGAAACAAAGAAGCTTCTTCATGAAGTGAGCTGATACTTTGGTTTGTATATTATTTCTCTTCTAGGATATTAAAAGTTTTGCTGTTGTCAGAACCTAAGTTGCATGCACTAAAATGGCTTGTTTGACAAATAACTTCTTGATGCAGAAGAGGCAAAATAAAAACACTTTGAAGCAGTACTGATCCTTGTTGAAATAATTTATACAGCAATAAAAGGATGTGGCTTACTTAATTTCTCCCATTATTTCACGCCAGCATTATTATTCCAAGTCTTAACGGTGGTTTCAGCACTGCTGCAATATCCTATGGTGCCACCAACTTTGCTTTCAATACACGCAATAGTGACTTCCATTGGATGTTTTGAATTGCACAACTCTTTTTTGGAGACCTGTTTTTACTGGAGGAAAAGAAAGGAGCAGAGATGAAAAGAACATGAAATGCTGCTGTTTAAACCTTTTGCTATAGCTGAGGAGGCTCGTTTTCTATTTATATATTTTTACAGCTGGATATGGACCAGGGAGGAGGAGTTTAAATTCTAAGCTTCAGAAACTTTTAATTATCATTTGGTGGGGGTTTGAAAAGGTTCGTGATAACAAGACGTCTTGGTATTCTTAATTGGTGATGATGAGATCAATGATGAGAGTTTAGTATTTCATGACATAACTGGGGATTCTTATATTTGTTTTCAATGTCAGGTGGACCTTAAACGTTTTAGGCAGTTATCTGAGAACAGGGTTTCAAGGAGCCAGAATTTTGAAGTCAATAGTATTGCTTTGCTTTTGTTTCTTCCATTAAAATTGTTATTCTTTTCATTTGGATTACTTGCAGGTCCATTGACTGGTGATTTTGCTGACCATTGTGACATATTTTCTTTAAGCATGCATTTATGATATCATGCAGCTGCTCTTGTAGCAATTCTTTACTGTTCCAAAATCTAAGACCTTTCATCTGTTAGATTGAAAGGATGATCTATGGAAGAAAAGTCACTGACCAAGTACAAGTTGAGATGGCGAAACTAATCCTAAATGTAATTTTGGTTCTTTCATTTGAAGCAATCACCATCTACTCTTGTTAATTGTTTTTTAATTAATAAGAGCTCATATTTGATTGTCCAATTCCACTGATAATGCTGCAAATATTCACTTTTTGGTTTAGGATCATGAAACATCTCTCCTTTTGGTACTTGCTAAACTTTCTTATGTGTCAAATGATGGTGAGTCTCATTTCTCTTTGAAGTTAACTGGATTCTTTTTTGGTTGACTTACCTGCATCTTAAGCATATGTATGCATGTTCTGTTTTCAGATGATTCCCGTGGAGAGGTTCGTGAAAATAAACTACAAATAGTGACACAGAGCAGCTTCCATCGGCAGGCTGGCAGGTTAGATAAGTATCCTACTGAGAGTTATACCCCAAAGAAAAGCTATCCTCTGAAGAGTTATGATCCAACCCAGCCAGTCAAGCCGAAAGTCCCTCGCCCATGATGCTCTGTATTTGGGGGATTCTCGTTTGCAGTCATTCTTGTTAACCTCGATAGAATAGCTGTAAATATAACACTAATGATAGATTTAATGTCAAGAGTTAATACAGATACGTTAATCATAGTATGATCCTTTCTTAGATTTTTCTTTCGAGCGTTGGAGCTTCCTGCGTCTCTGGGTTTGAGCTTTACATGCTAGTTTTGGATGGATCTCATGACATTGGGTCAACCATGCAGTGGTTGGAAGTTGGACTGGAGTTGTAATGCTGCAATCTTTGTTGTACTCGACCTGTATTGAGCTGAATTACTGCTGACCTTTTCTCCTATGAGAAAAATAATTGTATGAAGGTCTTTCATAACTTTAAGTTTACAAAAAGAACTTAAAAGATGGAGATGATATTTTCTTTATTTATTTTTTTCCAATCCCCTGGCCTCCTTAAACTATATATAGCAAAAGTTTAATATTGTACCTCGATTTTAACAAATAAATAAACAAAATTTAAGTTTAGGTTGCAATTGCCCTCTATTGGGTTTTCACTTTATTTACCCTTAGGTAAATGTTTGTATCTGTACCTTTTATTTGATTCTATTTATGATATTAATCTTGCAAAACTTTTTGAACCCACATTATGACAAAAGTAATGGAAGCTTGAAGAGGAAATGTTGGGCAAGTTCTAGACCCTAAGATTAAGGGTTGCAATGCAAAATTTGGTACCAAGATGCACATAGATGCCTAACCCTTTGTACCAAGAAAATTAATCAATTTTGGTAGATGTCAAGAGATGCAGCCAAAGCCCGAAGGTGATAGATTTTCCTTTGAGATTTCTTTCTTGCGAATGGTGAATTATGAAAAACATGTAACGCCAAGTAAAAGATAAATGATTACTTTGTACTAGGAATAGTTTCATGTCACACACAAAAAAAATTAAATCTACAAATCCCACACATGAAAGAGATTTAGAATATATTTTTAACTAGAGAAATTTTTTCATTGAGCAAACTGGTTAAATGCCCCAAAACTTGTGTTCCATTTGGCCCCATGTTAATGAAATCATTACCACATTCTCTCTACAAGTTTGTTGAATCCCAGGAAAATTCCTCATGTACAATTGGGGTCTCTTTCCGCTGCCATCACAGAAATCTATGATACGTGTAGCACAAGCAAAGGCTGGTACAACCCCTCGAATTCCGATGACGCAATCAGGAACATATACTAAACAGCCGATGTTTTTATCAAGTTTTCATCGATTGAAATGATATTGTTTTGACAATGGCATCTGAAGATATTCAATGCTCTCTTCTTTCACTTTTCTACTTGCCACTGGGAAATTTCCTTGCCTTTGTACGTATTAGAGGTACAAACATGAAGTGGTTCTGACTTTGTAATCAAAAAACACGCAAAGGTTGCCATTCCAGATTAAAGCAATGCACAGAAATCCATTGAACTCCACTAGTCTATTGAGGAAACCGAAACAATCAACAGAAAAATAGACATCTTTTCTGCCATTCTCCGATTCTTCAAAACAGAAATGAGATGGTGCTGATAGGCACTCGAAAACATGTGTAAAACCAAGCTAAAATCCAGGCCTATCCCGATAGCCTAATTAATTGTGCATGGATTTTTTCCATAATATTACTGCTGAAATTAAAGCACAGATCGATTCTGTCCAATCCTTGCAAATTGATGTGATTTATTCCCTAACATGTATTTGAGATTTTTTTTTTGGTAGAACTTGCCATTCTGTACTTTTGTATAGTTAGAAGCTTTATTAACAATACCAAGTTATATACCTCATCCATCCCTCTATTATGTTGTAAACTGGAAATTTGTACCATATTTGGTGAGAAAATGAAACAATTCTGTTCATTATTCACTGCTGTTGTCTTGTTACTTGAATAAAATTTGCTTTCTGAATAATATCCCCCTCCTCCATTATAACAAAGCCTAAAAGAAAACTTATCATTGCCCGCCAGAAATTAACTCTCAAAAACCATGAACCTGATTACTTCTCAATATCTACACCCTTAACGTCCCCTCTACAAGCTTCTGTGAACTGTGAATGGCAACTCCAACTTCCCTGTTTCTTCCCAAGAGACTCCCTCTGTTCCTTAACATATCCTTTCTGTTCCTCCTTTTTTTCTTTATTGAAACTTATGATTCTCTTGGCGAATCCAATAATGGGCAAATTCCCATCATCACTAACCACTCTTTGATCCCCCATGGAAGCAACAGTGATGGCTGCGCCAGCCTCCATGACTACACTGATTATAAGACTAGGTGCTTGTATGTCAAGTCAGAAATTGGCTGCAGGCCTAAAGGGTACATAAACTATCTCCAGATTTTTTATTGCACTTGTGGCAGATTTCCAATTCTTGGTCATCTTGTACTCCTAATATGGCTGTTTGTCTTGTTCTATTTGCTCGGTGACACAGCTGCAAATTACTTCTGTACTTCCTTAGAGAGCTTGTCCACAATGCTAAAGCTTTCCCCTGCTATCGCCGGAGTCACCCTCCTTTCACTTGGGAATGGTGCTTCTGATGTTTTTGCCAGTATTGTTTCCTTCACAGGATCTGGTAATGGAGGTGTTGGTCTAAACAGTGTCTTAGGTGGAGCCTTTTTCGTGTCTAGTGCTGTGGTTGGTGTAATTAGTATATTGATTAACCGTCATCGGATTTCAGTTGATGAGCCCAGCTTCATTAGAGATATCCTCTTCTTCCTTTTTTCACTTTCTTCCCTCATGTTCATCATTTTTATTGGTCAAATTACTTTGTGGGGAGCTCTTTCTTTTGTTTCTATATACTTCTTGTATGTTGGTGCTGTTTCTGCCTCACATTTCTTCAACAAAAAGAAAGACAGGAAATTGAACTTAATCCCAGAGTCTTCTGTTTCAAACAGCCATGATAACTTTGGAGAGGCTGGTATACCATTACTTGGTTATGCTAGTGATGAAAAATCTATTATGGTGGATAAAGAAACTCTTGAAAATCAGGACGAAAATCCAAAGTTTTTCAACTTTGATTCACCTAGTTTTTATTACTTTGGTAAGTTTCTGTACCTTTTGGAGTTACCTTTATACTTGCCAAGGAGATTGACCATCCCTGTTATTAATGAGGAGAAATGGTCCAAGCCATATGCAGTGATTTCAGTAACATTGGCGCCACTAATGTTGGCAGAGCTTTGCAATTCTCAAAGTGAGAAAAACATGGGTTCCAAAAGCAGCTTGGTGACCTATATGATTGCAGGATTGGTTGGAATGGTCTTTGGAAATCTTGCATTTGTGACTACCAAGAAGTCTAGCCCACCAAAGAGGTGCCAGTTACCTTGGCTTATTGGAGGATTCCTTATGAGTGTAACCTGGACATATTTTACTGCTGAGGAACTGGTATCTTTGTTGGTTTCTTTTGGAAATATCTTGGGAATAAGTCCTTCAGTTCTGGGTCTCACTGTCCTTGCCTGGGGCAACTCACTTGGAGACTTAATATCTAATTCTGCTATGGCAATTAATGGTGGGGCAGATGGGGCTCAAACTGCCATCTCTGGTTGCTATGCTGGGCCCATGTTCAACACATTGGTGGGCCTGGGGGTGTCTTTCGTTTGGTCGTCATGGTCAGAGTATCCTTCTTCATTTGAGATTCCTAGAGACCCTTCTCTTTATGAGACCCTGGGATTTCTTATGGTAGGCTTGCTTTGGGCCCTAGTAATATTGCCAAGGAAGAATATGAGATTGGATAGGTTTCTAGGAGGTGGCCTCTTGGCCATTTACTTCTGCTTTCTGTCTCTGAGACTAGCCAGAGCTCTTGGTCTATCGAAACTTCATGGGGGTTTCTCTTATCATAGCCTAAAATGGTGGTTTTCTTAATTGTAATTTTTTAAAAGATACATATAGCAGTAAACTAGCATATATAAGTACATGTATTATATGAATCAACAAGCAAAGCTGCCTGCCGCTTTCATTTTTTTTTTTTGGTTCATGGTTCATAAGTAAGAGTAGGTACTGAATTATGGACATTGGTTTTCTGTGATCTTACTCTACTATTTCACTTTCTTATTTTCAACCACAAGAACATAATCAGGATCCATTAACTGCCATAGAGATTTGTCAATTCTGTGGTTTTGATGAACTTTATAGTGAAATTTGGGAGTAAGATCCTACCTTACTGTCGCATCTTTTCCCTTTTCCAGCTTAAGCATGTATATGCCATATGAAGTAAGCTCTCTCTCTCTCTCCTTCCTTTTTCTTTGTTTAGTTTCAAAACAAGATGACTACTACTATCATGTGATTCATCCACACATTATTAGCAGCTATTAATCTGATGGGAGTTGAGACTTTGGTAGATTGTTGAGCATTTTGTGATCCCACTAAGAAAATTGTTCCTTTAATTCTCAGCCTCAAATGTGATTGTCAAAAGTTCACATTCATGTTTTAACAGTTAAGATAACAAATTTAATTAGAAATCCAATCTATAGGTAAGCCTTCACATTCCCTTGCCTATGCTTTTGCTACAAAAATGTCTTTTAACTTCTTTATCACACTTAAATTTTTAGAATAAAAACACAGCTAGACTTTTTTATGCAAATAACCAAAAAAAAAATGTCCTAAAATTAAAGTTGGGCAACTCTTCTTTCATCAGGAAAAACTTTTAGCTAACCAGAACTGTGCAGACACCTAATTTGACTCTGGATTTAACTCATACCCTTGATTTGAGAAAAGGACAATAACCCTAAATGCCAAGCAACCAAACAACTCTAGGACATTGACACATGACCACATGACAACATCCAACATCGATGGTTATCTTGTGAAAGTTGCAGCCTAGCTAGCCATATGCATGAACTCTCCACAAAAATGTTTTACTTGTGTCCTTGAGGCTTGAAGGTTGCAGCCGATAATATCCACTTGGACCACTCGTTTGTAATATATTGGTTGAAGCACTGCGGTCCTATCAAAGGAACTAGCAATTATGAAATTATGCTTGACATTTCACCCAACGATTTTAAAAGTATATTTTTTAATATGGACTTGATGTATTTAAAATTTTATTTTTGAAAAAATTTTCATAAAGATCAAATCTTGATTAAAAAGAAAAGAATTCTTTTTTTCTTTTGCTAATTAAATTAGCCCCTTTGAGTGAGTGTTATATTATAAGATGACTTGGAAAGCTCTCCGAGCTGAAATTTGGCTTTGCCTGGGCAAAACCTAATAATAATAATAATGGATAAGATTTTGAGATTGGGTAGTTAGTTTCAGCTTGATTGGTCTCAAAAGTCAAGCAAGCAGAGGTAGAGCCTCCTTATGCGATGTGGGGCCATGAATTTTTTAAAATTTTTTATATTATCCAAAATTTTTAAATTATTTTATAATTTCTTTTAGTCTTTTTAAAATAATTTTTTATTTAATAATTAATATAAATAAATAATAATAAAATAATTTCATATGTTTAACTTAATTTTAAATTTTTTTATTTTTAATTTATATTATTATTATTATTTTTTATTTATTCATATGTTTTAAATCTTTATAGATTTTCTTTTATAAATTTTTACAAATCATTAATTATATGTTTTTTATTTTTTATTATGTCATTTGTGAGTTTTATCTTTTATTTTTCATGTTTTTTTCTATTTTGTGGATTTTATTTTTTATAATTTTAATATTTAAAAATTAATAAATTATTATATAATTCTCAAATGTAAATTATAATGTTGCACTATTGCTAAGAATTTCATCAATGTATCAATTTTTATTTAGAATAATTAGTACGTTCGGACATATATGTTATAAATTTTAAGTAACAAAAATATACATATAAATTGACAGAATAAAATAATTGTGCCTCTTTTAATATAATTTTATTTATTATATATATTTTTAATGACTCCTAAAATAATTTTTTATTTAATAATTATTTTTATTCTTCAAATCAATTGATAAAATTAGAGTAATTATAGTCAACGTATTACTAGTTAAGCCCAATAAATAAATTCTAACTTAATATATTAAGCTTATCAAATTTTTAAAAAAATAAAAGAGAATTTACTCATTCAAGCCTACTAAATTTTTATAAAAATTTAAGCATATCATAATATATAATATTTTAACAGTCCAACCTAATAACTTATCATAATATATTATACATTAATAATTCATTCCAATAACCAAATTTGTTAATTAGTAATTTAAGAAGTAAATAGAAAGTAAGAGATGAGCTTTCTCATAAAACTACCTATTTTGTATAGAGCACACAAAGTAAAGAGACAATTTATTTAAATTTAAAATTTTATTTTCTCTTTTACTTGTGCGCACAGAGAGTGAAAGAGATCCCTTTTATAATTCTATTCAGTCATTTATATATATATATATATATATATTACCACCCTTACTATTAATGTGTATTTTTTTTATATATCTAATATCTTTTGAATTTTATTTAATTTTTTAAATGAATAAAAATTAAATTATATATAAAATTACTGTTTAATGTCATATCTATTTAACCTCCTTTTTAAAAATACTCTAATTACGTCCTGCAAGCAAACTTGGCTTGTTTCATGTTTTCTACTGCTAGGTGTGTATGCCCAAAGAGACCTGGCACAGGAAAGTATCTTAAGCAGTGGTCTAATCAAATTGGGATGGTATAATTATATTTCATTTATTTTGATTTGTCACCTTAGTGACAAAATATGTGGAAGGGGATGTTTTCCATACAAGACATATATTTCCAATTTCTAATTATATTACCTTTTCTAGAGTTTGAAGGAAATTTCTTATATTACTTAGATAAGAAAAGTTTTAAATATAAATTTCAATGTGTATATTCTTCAATTCCAAAAATATAACAGCTAACACACAAAAAAAATCAATAATGCATATATTGTAATTTACAATGCATATGCTATTAAAATCAAACAAATCAATGCTCAGCTTGAGCTCCAAGTGATCAATTATTAACAAATAGTAAAATTAAACCAAGCTTGAGCATAGAAATGATTAGCTTGATTTGATTCATTTTACAACCCTACTTTAAAAATGATGTATTGAAGTTTATAGAAAAATAAAGAATTACATCATATATTGCAACTTGAAATCGATTAGATGTTTTTTTTAATAGGAATGTTTCAATAAGTTTCTATTCTAATTTAGGAAATTGAAAATCAAATTTTACTTTTATGTCAAGTATAGATTTCATATGATTTCACCCCTTACAAGTTAATGAATTTATTAAGTTTTTCTATTTTTACTTGATATGATTTGATCTTTCAAACTTTCCCTACTATTAACCCATGAAAATATTCTCTATTTATTGATCATAATATAGTGTTAATGTAATTGCTTCTATGTGGGTTAACATGGACAATGAAATTAGCAATATCGAAGAAACACCATTTTCTGCTCTTCAAGTTAACGAGTTATTTTTGCGTAAAATTCTTGCAGGGAACAATTCTTCCATGGATCAGTCAGTAGCTATTCCTTACCGGCGGAGCGTTGGCACAGTTCCTTTCCAGTGGGAGTCACGGCCAGGAACCCCTAGACATCATCTTGTACCAAGGAAAGAGATTGTCCCTCCGGTTAGGCCACCGCCGGCTTCGTCGACATGGAACAGCCAAGAGTTTGATGAGCATTGCATCAACATGTCAAGACAAACAAGAGCAGGCTTTTGGAAGAAATCCAAGAAAAATTATCAAGGTAAAAAAAAGGCTAAAGGAAACATTGATGAGTTCGGTTGCTATATGATTTCATCATCTAGTACAAATTCAAGGTCTTCATCATCAACTTCTTCCAAAGGGACTTCATCAAGATTACGTAGTTTGGCCAAGGTATTGGTTAAATGGGCTAATTTCTAATGTTTTTTTTTCTTTTTTTTAATCTTTTTTCGCTTTGGCTACTCGATGGACCAAACCTTTTCGTTCTGGATCGATATTTTATTTCAGGGCAAGTTAATTTGATGTTATATTATAAGGTGTTAAGGGTAGATTTTGCTTTTCTTTCTCGAGAAAGTTCAAGAGGAAGAGACAATGCAAGTCATCATCGCTGTTCAATTCAATTATATATATATATAAATTTGTTATCAAGGCAAGTTTCGAGGACTGAGCTGGCATTTCACTTTGTAAACTTGACTTGACAGACCCAAATGAGCATGAATGAAACTAACTAATCAAAGTGGGGTCATTATATTTTGCACAGTGCCTAAAAATTGTGGCGAAGGAAAAATTGACATTGATGTTCCTACTTCAAATGGATCATATTGCGTTGAAATCTCAGTTGAATGGGAAGAAGAAAACATTTTTTGTTTTTGTGGATTGTTGTTTCCTTACCTATCCTGTCAACATCTGTTTCCTGCTTTCCTTTACATGTTGACAAAAGATTTTGGAGCTTTGCACCGTGGTTCCATCTTAACCTGGAGCTATTCTTTCACCGTGTTTCTTTCAAAGGTTTCTGATATCAAGACCCAGAGATACCTTGAAGGTAGTGAAATATGGACAAGAGCTCTATTGGGGAGCATGACCTTGCAGGGTCTAGTTCTAGTCTAGGCTTAAGAAATCAAACCAAATCAAATATTTGATCAAAGTTTGAGTCTCAAATGTAGAATTAACCCCTTTTACTATTTTTTGGATTTTTTCCCCTTTCTGATGCAAGTGGAAAATGCTATGGCCCATCCTTGACTCCTAACCTTTGCTTTTTCCTAACTATTTGAACTCATAAGATCAAGTGACTTTGCCTAGGAGTGCTATTTTTAATTAATTGGCCAGTTAACAGGTAGGCAATGAACTCTAGTCTCCTTGGGGCGTCCCCTAAAGAAATAATTGTTAACTGGTAGGTAAATTCATCAGACTAGAGCTACTTTATCTAGCTTTCAATGGCAGCACCTTCAATACCGTACCTGTATGTATAATTGTACAAAAGTACAATCATTGGCCCCGTCTTACTCCAACAAAATAATTGAAAAATGTTGGAATGAGGTCATGTACCGGAAGATTGAATTGAATTGCATTCGAAGGGATAAAATTTAAGATTCCAATCTTCTCTCTGCTTTGAACTTCTGCGTATGTAAAAAAAGAGTTCCATTTTGGATGTCTATTTTCTGCTTGTATACGGGTTAATATCTTCTGATGTAGATGACAGCCATAAAAACTGACAACACCCATCAAAACTTAAGCTTCACCACCTGATTCTATTGCCATATTTTCGACCAAAAAGTCCTGCAAAATTTCAAGCTTCAACTATCTTTTTCCTCTGAATTTTCTGCAAACCATAGTTTCTGTCAGATCGAGTGTAAGTTAGGGCTAGCTAACATATCTGTTGGAGAACATTGACGGTACATATTCTGGATTCCCAATAATGGTTTTGAAAGAATTGTGATTTCATTGCTGCGTTGAAAACAGAACAACGTGTACATACCATTCAATGAAAATTCAATCAGTAAATTAGTGGTTACTATATACAGGAAGGATATATAAAACAATTGATTGCATCTCGACATATAAACAGTTACATAGTTTTCAAGTGACCGTCATGAACTGACTAGGTAGCTGTGTGAAGTTGGAGGGGTCCAACTACTTGAATCAGCCTTAAAGAGATAGAAGTCAAGTAGATCAGAAAAAGCCCTCCTCCCAGGACCCCATCAAGCCTCATATCTCTCATTGGCAGAACCAAAAGTGCCCATAGCAAGGCAGCAACTTGAAAACCCAAAGTTTCCAGGAGGTAAGGATCTTTAGGGATCTGAACAGGTGAAGGGTATCCCAACCAGGCAGAGCCGATCAGAGACATGCCCAAACCAAACAGTGTGTTGAAGATAGGGCCAGCATAACAGCCTGATATAGCCACTTGTGCCCCTGTGGGACCACCATTCAATGCCATTGTCAAGTTGGCGATTAGATCTCCAAGGGAGTTGCCCCAAGCAAGGACAGTCAACCCTAGGATAGACTGACTGATTCCAGTTAAGTACCCAATAGAAATCAATAAGCCAACCAATTCTTGAGCTATGATGTAACTCCAGATCACACTCATTATGAACCCTCCAGCTAGCCATGGGAACAAGCATTTCTTTGGTGGGCTGGAATTTTCAGTTGTCAAATATGCAAGAACCCCAAAAGTGATTCCAAACAGGAACCCAATTCCATAGACCAGCAGGCTTGTATTAAAGCTGAGATTGTTATCTTGAAGGTCCCAAAGTACAGATATGAGAATTGGTGCCAATGCCACTGAAACAACTGCTACTGGCTTAGACCATCTCTCTTCACAGGCAATAGGAATTGTCAATCTCCTAGGTAAATAAAGGGGCATCTGAAGGATAAATAGCAACATACTGCAAGGAGCTGATAGTCTTAAACAAAAGCAACGGTTCTTGAATCCTACCCCGTTATTATCTTCCAGATTCCCTTCCTCTAAACAATCAAGCTCTACTTTCTCAATCCCAGTCAAAAGCGGTATGCTGAAGCCACTATTATAACTTGAATCGGAAGCTATGTTTCCCATGCCACCAGAATTCCAAAAAATATATATGATGTAAACAATGATAACATAAAGAATATACATTGAAGAAAAGGCCATTGCTCCCCAAAGATTGATTTTCCCATAAACCAATATCAAACATAAGGATGCAAGAACCAGGAGGAGGCAGCAAACATCTCTTACAAAGGCAGGTTTGTTAACCTGAACTCGTTTCCGGTGCGTTAAAGTGCTTATTGCTCCGACCACAACAGAAGTTACAAAGAAAGCACCACCCAGCACCGTATTTAGGCCAACATCCTCTGTTCCACTATCCATGAACGAGGCTATGCTGGAAAACACATCCGGGGCACCATTGCCCAGAGACAAGAGTGTAACACCAGCAAGTGTAGGGGACAATTTTAACAGGCTTGATAAGCTTTCAAGAGAATAACAAAAGTAATCAGAGGCGGTGTTTCCCAAGAGATAAAACAACACAAGGAGCCAAAGGACAAGAAGGCAATGGCCCAACAAGGGAAATCTTCCCAAATTGCAATAAAAAAGGTAAAGATAATCAACATAGCCTTGAGAGACACATGGGTTATTGGACTTAAGGTAAGAGCACTTGGCTTTGTAATCATCCAACTTCTCCAGTAACTTGCAATCTTGCTGATTATCACCGATGGAATTATAACCGCTTAGAACAAGAATTCCTGAAGGCCTGAAACATATCATCAAGAAAACGCATGCCACCAAGAGAAATGAAATGTTCAAGAAAATGATGTACCTCTTGCTCTTGTGTTCAGATATAGAAACCAAAGTACCCATCCCACAAACTCAAACCAAAAACTTCTTCCAGGCACAAAAAAAAAAAAAAAAGAAGAAAGATCGTACTAAATCATGACTAAAGCAAACTTGGATTGTGGCAATCACAGGCTATAAGATTAAGCCAGGATCAAACACTTTTCTTCTATGAGCTAAACTTGGAAGAGAGAAGTAAAAGCAAGACAGGAGCTAACCTTTGCACGTGGTGTAAAAGTAGTTCTCTCAGGACTATTTCGTTGTTCTCAGCTGGTGCAGGGTAACCACAGTTTGTAGAGTTCTACAATGTGGGAGGAAATTTAGTCTTACAGGAGGTGGGTGGTGACCTGGCTAAGGGTGCATAATTGCTGACATTTGTGTCATAGTTGCACCAATACCATCCAGAGGAAAAGAACGGATACAGAGCCAAAGCAAATGATACACGTGGCAGTCGGTTTAAGACTGTAGTGTCCCGTTTTCATTGATTGATGTAGGTTGAAAAAATAAATAAATGACGTATATTCTTCCAAAGCAAACGCGGAAAGCAAGCCGAAAGAGATTGAAATGTAGGACCGTGTTGGGATGGACACATTTGCCTATGCAAAGGAGAACACATGTGAATTTGAGAAACGAGGTACACGGTTAATTCATGGACTTGATAAACATATAATAAGAAAAAAGATTGCTTCAATTAAAAATCACAAACCCTTTTGCAAAGTGGAAAAAGAAAATACTAAAAAATAAAAAAGGGTTATAGTTAGGTTTGAGAGTCGGCAATCGTAGCGGTGGAACAAGGAGCACCGCAAATGTCAGCTTCTTTGTGGAAGAAAGTGTGAAAGAAGCCAAGAAATCATTATAGATAAAGTGGAAGGCCATAGGGAGAGGTGGGGTTTGGCCCTTAATAAAAGATTCTCGTCTATTCCCCCTCTCGTCTTCGGTGTGTGGTAGTGTCAATGCTATCAACCAAGAAAACAAAGGCCATTGTATTGTATTATTTAGCTTCTCACCTTATCCTCAAGCCTTTAAAGTTGACAACATGAAATTGAAATAGTACATCAAAAGGATGGCGGTAGTGAATTGCTGGTAAGATTACTAAATCATATAATATATAACAACATGATGATGATGATGATGATATATATATATATATATATATATGTTGATATGTTCAAAGGATACCCATTACCCTAAGGAATTGCAACTCTTGTTGCACAATACAGGCTTGGTAACAAAAATAAGAAGGTTGTAGCAACAAAAAAAGAGGACTTCTTAGTGATTAAGAAGGAATAATATTGTTTCTAATTGAGTGATTTTATTTGGGATTATTGTCTCCTATGAAAGACATATGAATTGCTTTGCTTCTTTGCCGCTCCACAATCCAAACTCTACCAAAGCTTTGTCTTTTATTAGACATTTTTGTATGCATGACGTTTTCAATATTTTGTTTCCTTTAGCCATCAATCTTCAAACTTTATCCTAAATTGGGGTCTACATATCTATAAAGTTTGAACCAAAAAGTTTTAGGTTAGATGCTCGAATTAAGATTAAAAGTTTGAACATTTTTTTATTAAACGTTAAATATTTTAATTATAATAATTAATGATTAAATATTTTTAATTTTTTATAATTAAAGATTAAGATAGAAAATGTCTAGCTCATGTGTAGGACACGCACATAACTTCAATTTAATAAAAATGATATTACAGTTGAAAATTTTGATCTTAAATTAAAAAAAATGTGAAAACTTTGACTTCAAATTGAACATTTAATCAAAGCTTTAACCCCAAACTTACTCTATAAGAGAAGATTAACAAGTGTGAAAATCATGTTTGACTTCAATTTCCCAAAAAAGAAAAAAAGGTAATTCACCTATAACTTGAAAATTAATGAATTATGTTACATTACTCAACCTTTTTCAATTCTAGATGAGTCCGACTCTCTTGTTACTTTATACTTGTCTACTACACGTCAGTCATTTTAAAATATTTGTTATTTTTAATTTCTTTACGAAATTCATATATAATATTTATTAAGATATTATAAACTTATATAAATTATACCGAAAAGAAGAATATGTTTCGCAATATATCACAATCAAATTAAAGGTCGTGCCAAGAGCATTAAAAAGTGAAGTTAATTTTGGGCCTACGATGAGTATAAATATACTATATATATATATATATATAGCTGAGAAAAAGCTAAAAGATTACTTTCCTAACTATATAATATCCATTTTTCCGACCTCTCATCCTCTTGCTTTTCTACAATTTTTTTTTTTTGTAATTTTAGCTTGTATAGGCCCATGATAATTTAACCAGTCATTATATTTCCCATACAGGCCTGAAGGCCCAAGATCAGCCCACTTCTTGATTTTTTTGGGCCATGCCCCATTATCACAACGCTTACAATTGGAATGGTCCGATAACCCGACTTCCTTTCCCACCAAGCATCGTTAACAACGAGAGGTACAAAATACAACAGACACTTAAAAAAAACCTAAAAAAAAAAAAGAAAAGAAAAATTCGCCAATTCTTCGATTTCTTCGAAGCTACCTCTTATTGATTTCGAATTTACTTCAACACCCTTTTCTCCAATTCCCAGGTTTTAATCGAAGGAACTCGCTTTTTGTTTTGTTCTTTTAATTTTGAATTTTGGGATGGAATGGAGTCTACCATGAAAATTTCGTCGTCAATTATATTTCCCATAAATTCAACACCAAAATTGAATAATTATAACAAAGTTTCGTATGGGTTCCGATACAACGGGAGCAACTTCATCTTTAAAATCGGCGCCGTTTATTCCAATGGCTCTGTTTCTTCCTCTGCTTCTCATGGGGTTAGTTCCATTTCTTTCCTTTTCCCTTTTTTTTTCTTATAAATCTTATGTATATTTATATTTAATCTCTGATGGGCTCTCTAAATTTTGTTAACTGTAAATTTACAGAATGAAAAAGGAAGGTTTTTTATTATTTTAAGTTCGATAAATTTGTGTTCGTTCAATTACATTTTGATATTTCCTTTTGGAAAAATGATAATATATGTGAATTTCTTTGTATTTTTCCTTGTTGGGTTTCTTGTGATTTGATTTAATCCAACTTGTTAATATGTTGAACTTCCAATTTATCCATTTTTACACATTGAGCTGTAAGAAATGTAATTGTTCCAAAAAGAAGAAAAATAAATGCTTTAAGAAATGTAATGTGTGCTCTTCCATTCAATCGTCATTAACCTTAGATAATACTCATTATAGCGAATTTTAGTCTAATTAACATGTTTGCCAGCCAAAAGTACGTAAACTTAGGTGTAGTTTGGATCTTGCTTTTGCTACTTGCTTGCCACTCGTGTCCAGAGTAAACAGTCGAAAGTGCAATTTCAATACAAAAGCAAACAATATTTTAAACAGTTAAAGAATTTCGAGAACAAAATGCATGATTTTACTTTTGTATAGAACAAGTACGATAGAATTGGTTTTAAATTTTATTTTTTCTGTCATTTATAATCAATTGTGGATTTGCTTTCTACCATTTGCTGTTGCATTTTAGAAACTATTTATGAAAAATAAAATGGAAATAGCAAAAAGCAAGTAGCAAAAGTGACAATACGACAATGCCTTAAAATTCTGGAAAGCTTTGTTAATTTTTTTTTTTTATCACAGTGCTTCCTTTTGGTTTATTTATGTTTATTGTAAGATGGATTTCCTAATTACTTTGTTTATGCCTGTTAGTAATGTAATCATTTTTGCTTTCAGTTCCTGTACTTTTACAGTAATTGTGCTGTAGAGTAACAAGAGTTTCATCCTTGTACGCAATTGTTTGACTATGTCTAATTTACCTCCAAAAATTCAGTCAGTTATGGTTGATGTAACAGAAATGGTAAATTCGGATGTTGCAGGCTGAGTCAAGGGCAGTGGGAGATGCACACAGACGAAGAAGCAGTCTTGAATCTCTATTTTGTTACGATAAACCTATCCCAGAGGAACGAATTGAAGAACCAGTTGGGTTATCTTTGGCTGAAAAAATAGTTGGAGATAATCTTCGTTGCACTGATTGTCAGGCCAAGGGGGCTGTCCTTTGTACCACTTGCTCTGGTTCTGGATTGTACGTGGACTCAATATTGGAGAGCCAGGGCATCATTGTCAAAGTCCGCTGCCTAGGTAAAATTAACTCCTTTTCAATGATTTTTTGTTTGTAAATGGATGCACATGTTCATGGATGTTCATGCAGTTAATATTCAGCATCTGTTATGTCAAGTCTTATTTCATATTGCTGTAGAAGCAACTATTGTCAATCCCAAAAGTCTGATTCTGCATGTTAGGCATATGGAATTCTAAAAAGGATCCTTAAAACCAGTCTATTCTTTGGAAATTCTTTATTTATGTTGTTCTGGTTGATTCAGGAGGAATAAAACAAAAGGATCTTTTGTGTAATTAAAGAGAATTTTTGAAGCGATTAAAGTAGGGTTATACTTTGATGCTTTTGAGTTAAGTAAAGTTCAACTTATGATGTGAAGCTTCTCATTATAGGTCATTTTGTGCCTGAAGGCTCCCATGCCTTGCTTTTGTGCCATGTAAACCTTGTGAAATAGAAGTTCAGTTCTGCTTAGTGAAATGCATGATAGTGTTTACATTACCAAAATAAACAAGTCAGATCTTCATTTCAGTTGATGCACATGGATTGACTTGACTACACTCCCTATTAATATTGAGAACGCAGTTTTTGTCCCACATCCTCTGTCCAATCACCACAGACATTCATAGAATACAACCTTGTCAACTCCACATGTCATTGCTATCACATTTGTCCCATTGAAGTCCACTTGAGTATTCTTATAATGCATTCACCAGTCATTTTCATCTTGTGTCTCATTTTCTCAAGTAAACTTTGAACAACTTCGATGTGTTCTGAGTTTTTAATAATGTGTTATATCCATATGTGGCCAATATGTTCTAATAGTGTGGTATTTGTTACTGTTCAGGTTGTGGAGGAAGTGGCAATATTATGTGCTCAGAATGCGGTGGCCGAGGTCATCTAGGACCTAAGTAACTTGTGTTTTGCCTCCTTACCTTGGGAAATTTGTTGTAGCCTTCTGTGTAACATCTATACATCAGAATTTCATTCATCTACAAAATTCAATGTCCAATTGTGATAAATTCACGGTAAAAGAAATTGAATTCATGTATTTGACTCATTCAGTGGTGTTTGCCTTATTATTCTAAATTTCCTTTAGTATGCTGATTGATCTGGACATCTGGAGCTGCATTTGCATTTTGGCAAAACTTATTGTTGATTTTTCTCTTTCATGGTACTTGTTCAGTGTTCATCGAACTGCGACATATAACCATAATATAAACGTAGAGCATAAATAATGCCTTTAAAAGGGCAGCAGGGGAAGAAACTATATCCAGTAGGTGGATTCTTCTATTGCATAGAAAATGATCTGTCATCACAGCAATCAGCTTTCTCTATGTTTATAATGAGAAATATTCCATTTGAAATGTAGTCCATTATTTTCAAAGATGCTACAAACTTGCTACTGAAATTGTATGGGAATTTACAGAGAAGAGGTGGAATTCTAGCAACTAAACAGGCTAGCCAAAATTGTAAGATTTACCATAAGATGGGTGTTTTTGCGTCAAAGTTTCTGTAGTCTTGATGATGAATCCTTTACTGAATTGCCCAGGTCCACAGACTGTTAAACTTGATGTCTCTGAAGCTCTTCAATGCGAACTGGGATCGTTGCATCAAACCGAAGGCTTTGTGGGTTCTCGGCATAAGCAACAAAATAAGCTGAAACACATGCTTGTTGCCAGGCCAATGCTATCCGACACTGCCAGACCAAAATGAATGTGCTAGTAAGTTTCATGCTAGGAAATGTTTCTAACTTATCAGACAAGGTTTACTCTCTTACCATGAAATAGCCGATCAAAAAAGCGTAGATAGACACTTCTGTTGCATAGCTCTTGTGAACTATAAGCGCCCATGTTCCTCCGGCTAAGGTGCATATTGAACCGACCGCAAGCCCAGAGAGAAAACAGAACACCCCTGTGAGGTCAGAATCAATCAATGCTATCAGTTCTGCCCTTTTGAACATTTCCCACGTATCAGCTGATGCCTGCACAAAACCTTTATTATATACCCCTACATGAACAAAACCCCAGCGATTCCCATGTTTTATGAGAGTTGAAGCAACTCCTGAGTAACAATTAGCACATGAGAACAAGAACTCGTCTGTGTCCCCTGCTACCAAGTTCATAGCTCTGGCTGAACCCCGAATGGTTCCAAAAACAGGAACAAGGGCTGAGCCTATGCATACACTTCCTACCAAATGCTTGATTGTGTCGCGGAAAGCAATCTGTGTGTTCATGTCGACCCCACAAGCAAAATTCATGTATCTGACGCGTGAGATTGTAACATACAGCAGGTTCTTGATCACTTGCATGCTCCATGTGAAGCTAAGCAAGATAAATATGATGAACAGGATGTCTAGGCCAGTTCCTGTCGCGGTCGCTCCCCCAATTCCGGTCACCAAGAAAGCGGAGTAGATTACACAGATTATGAGGGATAGGCTGACAAATGTAGTAGTTCCATCAGGAGGAAAAGATGTGGAAACTTCGAGGATCTTGGCTGCATATGCAAATCGGGGATTGACCCAACAGGCATAGAGGGATTGGATCACGCCGGAAACTACTGCAATTGTACCTGCTGCTAAACTTACTGGAGAACCAATTAATACATGGAGCACACCAACTGCACATGTAAGCAAGGGACTAACCCAGAAGGCAACTTTGACGGCTTTTGATGGATAGTGATAAGAGATCCATTGCCATACGAAAGAAACAATTCCACCAGAAGCAGTTGAAACAAGAAGCGGAGGGTACCATTTCTTGGGGTGGAAACGATGGGTGTTGCTGGCATTGATGAGTCCACGGATGGTTAAGGCGATTACCAAGATGGAAACTAGGAACAACTGAATGTAGAAAACAATTTGAAAAAGCTTCCTTAGGAATCGTCCCGCCACTGTTGCTTCTATCTTGATGCTTGGTTCTTGTCTCTGCAAGTACCCGTAGGAAGAAAGTTACAGAAATGAAGTAGTAAGAAAAGAAGGACACAGAAACCAGGAAACAGGCAGGCTTCCTTGGCAAGAAAATGAAACAAGGTCAAGATACAAACAAGAATTGATGAAATCTGAAGTGAAACCTTAGGGAAGATAATTATATTTCAGGACAGACGCTTGATGGCCAAGAAAGAAGAAGAAGAAGAAATAAAATAAGCCAAAAAAGGGGCTTGAAAGCGAAAGAATGACAGAGAGAGAGAGAGAGAGACCTGGATAATGCTTGTAGATGGAATTCTTTGTTCTTGAGTCTGCATGTGGAAGTTCTGCATATTGGAGCTCCTAAATCTTCCCACTTGTGATGGCTTCTTAACTCGAAAGGCTAAAAAAAAATAAGTCTTTGTTAAGTTTTAAATTCTTGGTCTTCCCCTTCCTTGGCTGCCACACGATTATGCAAAAACTGCTCAAAATTAAGACTTCACAACTTCAATATATAAATATATAAATATGTATACATATATATATTATTATTATTATCGTACTCTCTTCACTCTCCAAAGAAAAGACTTAACTTGTTCAAGTCTTCTTAACCTAATCATCACTCACGCATTTTCATGAGTTGACTAACGCCTTTTCCTCCCTTTTTCCTAATAAAGATTGCAACTTACTTGATCCAATACTGGTGGATATCGTCAAGTGGGCTTATACATCAACACATAAAGCGTATATTCAGTATGTTCATCGTTCGTTTCATTACTCATCACATCAATTTTATTTATATATTGTATTTGAATCTCACGTGATAAATCATTGTGACATAAATGTATATATCATTTTAAATACCCAAAATGTATCTAAAGCCAATCATTGACAGTGTTTCGGGGCTTGCTTTTGTTCTGGTTATGCTGAGATGGAAGATTGAGCCAAAACCCCTTTGTGTAGTTCTCGTGATGTAGGTGAGTCTTCCCTGGGGCTTTGAGTTCTTTAACCTCTGCTCCTTTTCGGAGCAAACTCAACATGTTTGGTTCAACTACTGACTAATTTTTTGTTCTTATATTGCTTCTCAAGGAACAAAGATATCATAAACCTGTTTTGTTTATACATATATGCACCCCAAAAACCAAAAACACAGAAGCATGTAAAAGTGATATTAAATAAATGCACATTTGACAATTCAAAAGAATAAAATACCACTTTAATCCATACGAATATCCTCTATTCTTTTTCTTTTTTCTTTTCTAATAAAAATTACTTGCATCACGAAGGATATAAAATTTGCATATTCATGTAAGATCTTGTGAGATATAACAAATACTTTATATATGAGGTTTAGATATTATGTTAAAGTCGATTGAGATCTTGAAATCATTAAATTTTAAGTTTCAATTTCATCGTGTGTATATTTAATTTAATTTTATATTAATTTGAGTTTATATAATTTGTTAATCGATTTTTTATATTGGATGTAAATAATATTAATTTTGTTAGAGATGGTCTGATTATGACGTAATTTCAACCTGTAAATGTAATCTCAATAAAAAAAAGATTATATTAAAAAATGGAGTAAGTCAAAAATTAGAAAATGCTAAAGCAATGAGTTCATTAAAGCGGGGGTTACGTCGTATCATCTTCTCCATAACGTCTCAAATTATTATTGGATGTTGATAGAAAAAGCAAAAGGGCAAAAAAGGTGGGAACTATGAGGGAAAAAGGGTCATCCTAATGGAGAAATTGATGATGACTGGTTACCATTCCCAACACGAAATATATAAGCCAAAAAATTGCTGGGGGCATTGTGAGATTAGGTGAGTGGCATATGGGGAAATTGCAGAATAAAACATTCCCCCAACCAATTAAATTCTTAAACGTCTTATGGTATTTCATATTATTAGTGTTTACTACTTTGATCAACACCAATAATAATTTTGTAATTACAAGAGAATATCTCAGCTATTTGATGATGATACTTAAAACATTTTCCTTGTGAAAGGTCAAGAGGGAAGCTTCCTTCCTTCACATTTTCCCCTTTTTGTTTTTACATTATCTTTATCAAATTCGGGTCAAAATTTTCTCCTATTTACACTTGGATAAATTTAACGTTTAAGCTTATTTTATTTGACATTTAATGGCTTGACTTCTCTGTTCTCACACAGATAGAGATGATTTTGTTGTTTTAGGGGCAATTTGGTGTTATCAAAAAACATATATACCTTATTTTTCAACTAACATCTAGTGGGAAAACAAAACCTTTTTGGGTTTTCTTTCCTACCTTAAACCCTAAAAACCTAATTGCCGTAAATGGGTTTTAATTAAAAAATTATAAATTATTTTATTAACCTTTTTTTAAAACCAAAAAATTTACTAATTTAAAATTTGATAAATATAAAAAAGTTGGGATGCGTAGAGTTCTATGTTAATTCGAAGTGAATCCAGTTTTGAGCTAACAGTGAGTTTTGTCTGTAGCGCCGATTTAATAAACAAAATATAGAAAAATAGCTATATAAAATTTAAAAAACATGTATTCGATAGTCACACTTTTATATTGCAAGAAAGAAAAGGGGGGATAAAAGTGATATGGTAATTTACTTCCCATAAACACAATGGTTCATGTGAATGGTAGGGGTGGCCTGGAATTGGTGTGAATCAACCAAATACACGTGATTTAGCATTTTGGGTTATTCATTTCCTCATCGGTGTCATGTTTAAGTTTTCCACCAAAAAGCACAAAAGTGCTTGGAAGAATTGTCGGAAAATATGTACTTCAATTTTATCTCTTTCTTCGGCTTTGATCCTCAGGCCTTTTTAACTCAAATGCAATTGGGCCTCTATCAGGTTATACCACCAGTTCAATGAAGTTGCCCAACTTCAATTGGCACAGTCAAGTTCTCAGGCCTAATCTCCATTTAGCAGAACCCAAACCCACAAGAGAATGAATGTGGAAAAAGAAAAGATGAAGCTTTCTGTAGAATAATATGTTGAATGCTTTTTCTCTTTGGTAAGGATGTTGACAGGTGATCAATTTGTTTTCTGGTTCAGCAGCACCTTCTGATAAAAGGGGTATTTTGATAAAATTCAAAACAATTTTTGGGATTTTCATTCTTTTTTTCAAGTTGAATTCCACAAATACCCTACTAAAGTCCAATCTTTTCCTCCCATAAACCATAGGCAATATAGGAAGTCCATCACCCAACTGGTATTAAAAGTCTTTCCCCACCAATGAATTGATGGAGTGACAGACGGAGGCCTTCCCTTCAAAGTAAGGAACCCTCCAACAAGATCTAATCCACACACTTCCGTAAGCAAACAAGTTACCTTTTCATTATTCCCCCAATCTTACAACAAAGCAATAATAACATCCAGCCAATATTATTAACCATTTTAACCACCCCTCACCTTACAAAGACCACTGCCCTTTCCTCTTTCTCTCTTCCCACCTGTATCTCTAGTTTTTCATTTTTTTCTTCTTATGACAATTTTTGTTTTTCCAACTAAAAATGGGCATCAGAATTTTCATGATTTCCTTCGTGTTAACCTCGATTCTGTTCTCTGTTTTATACATCCCAACTAAACTAAGCATCCCTATTACAAGCTTCAATCCCATGGCGACCTTGAACATTGTGCAAAAATCCAACAGGACATATCCAGTTACATTTGCCTACTTAATCTCAGCATCGAAAGGAGACACTGTCAAGCTAAAACGCGCCATACGGGCCTTATATCACCCTGGAAATCAGTATCTGATTCACCTGGACTACGAGGCGCCTGCCAGGGAGCATAGGGCGATTGCAGAGTTTGTATCCAACGACCCAGTTTTTAGCCTGGTTGGTAATGTTTATATTGTTGGGAAACCAAACTTGGTTACTTATAGAGGTCCGACTATGCTCGCTACAACGCTTCATGCAATGTCAATGCTTTTGAGGTGCTGCAAATGGGATTGGTTCATCAATCTTAGTGCTTCTGACTACCCTTTAGTAACTCAAGATGGTATGGTGAGTGGCCTTGTTTTGATGTTCTTAGTTCTTCAAATTCTGTAACTAACAGTTTTTTTTCTCTCTTTCTTTTTCATATTTCTTGTCATTTTACAGTTTTATGTGAGTTCATGACTTCATTTTTTGGGGGTTTTCAGATCTGATTCATGCCTTTTCAGACCTACCAAAAGATCTCAATTTCATTCAGCATACCAGTCACCTGGGGTGGAAACTGTAAGACACTTTTCTTCAATAATTATTTTGCCCATTGTTTTTGAATTTCAGCAATTTTTTACTCCAATTTTTTATACTTCCACGTTATCTTTTTACCATGACATTTATTCTCTGCAGTTAAAAAAATATCAATTTCACAATAAAATTTTGCAGGAACAAGAGAGGGAAACCTATAATAATAGACCCAGGGCTTTACAGCCTCAACAAGTCAGAAGTCTGGTGGGTTATTAAACAAAGGACTCTGCCCACTGCTTTCAAACTCTACACAGGTTCTTCCCTATGCCTCTTTATTTGATTGTTTCTCCAATGCCTCCTCAAATTTTTCTTTCAATATCTTCCAAAAGAGGAATTCTCTTATCTCTGGCATGTGAGCTCCTGAACAAAGTGAAGTGACATCACATTGAGAAGTACCATAGGACATGCACATGGACATGCCTTAGAATCTATTCATTGGAAACATAAAACTAAAAAATTTTTACAGTCTTCTAAACTGGGTCCCTGTGTTTTTGGCATATTTCCATTCCCTATTTTACCTTTTTCCTTTTTTTTTAATTTTGTACCTATGGTGCCAGATTGTTTTCAAATCAACCCACTGCCGACAAAATGAGCCTGACTTGCTTAAAATACAAATCCTGAAAGCTCAAGGTCCTGGTTATATAACATCTAAATTTAGTCTTGTAACCCTCCTCCTTTTTGCTTTTATTAAGCGGCTTCCAGTTTTTAGGTTTCCTTAATGTGGAGTTCTAGATCTTGTGTTTCGGTTAGGTGACAAGTCTCCAATTTTGTGTTAAGTAAGGCACTGGCCCTAATTAAAACAACCATTGGTTGTTTACTTGGAATAACTAAGGTCAGAACTCTACTAATTCTGGATTAACAAAGGTTAAACTACCTAGTTAAACTTAAGAGAGAAAGAAAAAAGGCGATGATTGAAGATTATTTCAGAGGAGGTCTTTATTGTGAATTTGACTTGGATTTTGGCTTTTATGAGTGCTTCTCACATTGTATCTGTTCCATCCCATGTGTCCTTTTCCTCTCTTTTTTCCTAATACTGCCATTAGTCATGGTAGGTAAGGTCAGTGAGTTGTTGTTGCTCCAACCAATGTTTCGTGGCATTCCATCATTCTACCAAACTAGCCTTGCAACCATGTTGTCTTGGAGCATTATCCTTCAATCACCAAACGATGTTGTTAGCAAATCAAATCACATACAGACTCCATTTCTTCAGAGAATCTTTGCTTTCTGTGTTTGATTTTGGGAAACTTGTAAATTTTTACAAGCTTTTTGAGTTTTTATATATTATATTCTTCGGAGATTGTCCTATAAATTGGCATGGATTAGTTTCTTTTTTACCCCAAGATCCAAAGATAGCTTAAGGACATTTACACTATCACGGGACTTAATTGTTGCATGGATTATTAAGAGTCTGAGAAGGCAACAAGGAAAAAAAAACCAAATTTTTGTAATTATACGAGCAGGGACAGACTACAAATTCCAGGCTACATGATCTAGAAAATCCACGTGCCTATGCATATCTTCCTGACTTGTTCAGTTGTTCCATATGGAATGCACTTGCTATCATATCTCGTACAGGGTCCTTTGCTCCTTTTATAAGTTCTAAGCCATGGTATAAAGTATAAAGATTAATGAAGAATCCCGGTGGTTCCCTACATGGTTAATCTGATGCAGAATGACAAGTAAATCTAAAGTTGATTGAACAATGGAAAATGCTTAGAAAAGCCCAATTTTCGATAATGGAGTCTGGACACTTTTAAGTGGTGGAAAATGTCAGTGCAATTTCTGATGAACTTGCACATGCCACACCTGATTGACTGATGAGTGATGACTGACTTGGAACTGTAGGGGTGACTAATTAACATATCTTCACTTCAACTCAAAATTAGTAACATATATTTGTTGGGAATTGGGTTTCTTTTTTCTTTTTTCCATTTTTTGTCAATAATTTTGTTCTGGATCAGACAATATTGTCATGGTTTCTTTAAGAAGTTTAACATGTTCAA
The DNA here is from genome assembly GCF_002168275.2 of Theobroma umbraticum. Lineage (NCBI taxonomy): Eukaryota > Viridiplantae > Streptophyta > Magnoliopsida > Malvales > Malvaceae > Theobroma > Theobroma umbraticum. Next base: position 6,489,321 of record NW_018397259.1, on the reverse strand, counting down.
TAAACTTGTCTGATGAAAAAACATTTGATATTATCTATCAGAAATCAGCATTAGATTCATCATTTCCTTCATAAACAACAGGTTCAGCTTGGACTGTGATCTCAAGATCTTTTGCTGAGTATTCCATAGTGGGCTGGGACAACTTGCCAAGGACTTTGCTTCTATACTATACCAATTTTGTGTCCTCTCCTGAAGGTTACTTCCAGACATTGATATGCAACTCTGAAGACTATAGAAACACGACAGTCAACCATGACCTTCACTACATTACTTGGGATATGCCTCCAAAGCAGCACCCTAGGTCCCTGGGACTCAAAGATTTCAGAAGAATGGTTCTGAGCAGCCGCCCATTTGCCAGAAAATTTAAGAGAAATGACCCAGTTCTTGACAAAATTGATCGAGAGCTTCTCAAAAGGAGGAAAGGAAAGTTTCCTTATGGGGGTTGGTGCTCTGAAAATGGAAAAAAACAAAGGGCATGCTCAGGTTTCCAGGGTGGGAATTATGGTGTTTTGAAGCCTGGAGCTGGGTCTAGGAGGTTAAAAACTTTGCTAACAAAACTTCTTTCTGCAAGGGGTTTCGCTAAGAGGCAGTGTAGAATATAGATGAAAAATTTTTTTATTCTCCTTAAATGAATGAGTACCATATAAAGTTGTTTGTTTTTTGCCCTTTTTGAATGAAAAATCATCTGTGTTCATTCTTGTAATGAATAGCAGTTAAATTGCTACCACCTAATCTTCAAGGTAACGTATGAACTAATTTGAGGAATAGCTCTATGGCATTCAACCATACTTAGCTACCTTGTTGAAAAAACTTTAGCTCTTCTACCATGCCCATATCCTGAAAAAAGGAGCATCAAAGAGATTTATGAAAGAAAACAGCAATTTATTCACTAATTTATGAAAAAATCTATAAATCATTTCAATATAACATACTCATATAAACAATTTATAAATCTTTCAAAGGCCCCATTGAAACTGGTTAGGATGGTCTGAACTGCTTCAAGTAAATACCGTAGGTAAGATATTGGAGAAAATTAAACCTAGTAAAGCTGGTTAGTTTGGGTTTAATTTCCTCCAATTCTTACATACAACTTATTCACTAATTTCCTTGAGTTTTAAATTCTTAGATTCTGTATACCAGCCTCGAGAAATAAATAACATTAAGCAAGAATTGTAGATGAGATATTGGAGGAAATTAAACCAAAATAGAGGCATATATGCAGTAATACCAATGAATTTGGTTTAATTCCCTCCAATTCTCACATACAACTCAATACACCACCTTTTTATTCCCTTTGATGTTTGTGGTTCTCACAATATGGCACTGCCCTTAAGCTTGAAATATGATTATATATAAGAAGAGATCAAACATTTCACATGACAAGAAGATAACAAAAGAGTTGCTCAAGATGCATGAAGTTTTGAGTGGCAAAAATGTGGTGAGGCTTTTTACAAGGACAGGGTTGTTGTTTGACTAGCATGTGCTGTACCAAAGGACAGCCAGGATTTGATCTTAAGTTGTGCACTTATGCTTAATTAAAAGAAATTAAAAAAATATATAACTTAAAGAGAGCTTAAAAGGACTAAAATGCCTAAAACCCTTTTCCCTTTTCTTCCTTGTCATCAGTGTTCCTGCGCCCCAGCCGCACCTTTCCTCTCCAAGACTGCAACGTCTTTCACCAGAGCAGTAGATCCAAGGTGGTTCAAACCCACAGGTAAACCCCAAACCCAAACTCAAAGGAAGTAACTTTACATTCAAAGGACGCAACTTTTACAGTCAAGGAAGCAACTTTAATTTCAGAGAAATGAACCCATTATCTCAATTTTTGTTGGCGATTCTCTTTTTTCATAGCTCAGAATACATTTTAGCCGTTTCCATTCATGGGATATCAAATGTTAGTCTCACGTCACTTCTTGTTAGCAAAGAATATGCTTTAGCCATGGTTGTTTCATTGGTTGAATACTATTTTGAAGTACTTTTATTCCCTGGATTAAAAGAACATTTGTGGGTTAGTAACCTGGGGCTTGCAATGGTTGTTATAGGAGAAATTATAAGAAAGTTGGCCATTGTAACCGCGGGTCGGTCTTTTACACATTTGATTAAGAGATACCATGAGGAGCATCATAAGTTGGTTACTGATGGCGTTTATGGATTTGTTCGTCATCCGAGTTATTGTGGTTTCTTGGTTTGGTCAGTCGGTACTCAGATAATGCTGTGTAATCCCATATCAACTATTGGTTTTGCGGTTGTAGTTTGGCAGTTTTTTGCAAAGCGGATTCCTTATGAGGAGTATTTTTTGAGGCAGTTTTTTGGGGCAGATTATGAGGAGTATGCTCAGCGAGTTCCTTCTGGTGTTCCATTTGTGAAGTGAAAGTTCATGGATTATGTTTGTAGGACTGACTTTGATTGACATAAGCTTTTTTAGTGTGATTTGAGATGAGTAATTTGGGGCTTGGAAACCTGAAATAATGGTAGTTATCACAAAATTGGCTATCATGACCATGGTTGGTCATTCACACTTTTGATTAAGCTCTGGTTTACCATGTGGAGGGTCATAGGTTTACTACCAATGGAGTTTATGGATTGGTTCATCATCCAGATTTTGGTGGTTCCTTTGTTTGGTCAGTTGGTCCTCAGATAATGCTCTGTAATCCTCTGTTGATGATTGTTTTGCTGTTGTCATTGGGCAGTTCTTTGTAGAGCGGATCCCTTTTGAGGACTTTTCTTTGAGGCAGATTATGAGGAGTATGCTTGAAGCATTCCTTCTGGGTTTCCATCCATGTGTGGAGTAGGATTGTGTTAGTAGGGGGCTTTGGTTTGCAAAAGCATTTTAAGTGAGGAAAAAAAATCTTTTGAACCTGAAAAGATTGATGGCTAACATGAAAAGATATTCTACACTTCCATTGTTGTTAATTCCCAACATGGTTGCAGGAAGGGGTAACCAACTGTATTCAATCATCTTTTAGGCTGCTTCTGTTAATAACAGTTTAATTATCTTTTGATGATCTTAATTTCAATCATCTGAAAATTAAAAATATTATATCTGTTGGTTCAGGATAATACAAACCTATTTGCTGTGTTATTGTTGCCAAGATAAGATTGTTAGTTATTCCAATACTGCTTCTGATGGTATGAAGTTGATAAAAATGGAAAAGTTCCGATATATATATGTGGATCTTGAATTGAAACAAGATAGCTGGCTAGAGTCTCCCTTGAAAATAGATCCTCAGTGAATGGATATGCTTGAGATACACGAGTTTGCATTGCAGCGGTGGCAAATGGGAATGCATTGTTTAAGAGCCTGAAGAAGCCAGTTTGATGGACTCCAACTTCACCATCTTGTGGAGCTGGATGATGCACTGGACATGATTGCTGGGTTTTGGCACGCATCAGACTTAATCAGTCATCTGGATTGATTAATGTTTTGATCTCTGAGAAAGGACTTAGCATAGTCCCTAATGTTAGTTGATTGCAGAGCAGAGTTCAGCATCAGAAGTATTGTTTTTTTCCTCGTGTAAGATGCTTAAGTTGCCCTTACAAAAATGAAGTAACCTTCATTATTGAAAACATAATTAAAAACACAAGGATCTTCTACCTTTTACTTCTGTTGATGAATAGATCTCAATATCTCAACAGCCTCTCTTTGGGGTTTCTTTCTTTATTATTATTGTTGTTGTAAATCTTAACTACTCCGGGAAGGATTTGTAAGAATTGATCAATAGATTTTAATATCTTTATGAAGGTTCATTTGGACAAGATTTATCATTTTTTTTAGTCTTAACAACTCCTAAAAGAGACATCAAATATCTCCATGACTGTGATAAGTTGATCAAGAGATCTCAAAATCTTTAGTAGCTCACCAAGCAAAAGATTTGCCCGAACTTTTCTTTAATCAATTTATAAATCTGAACAACTCTTTCCAAAAGGATTCTTAACTTCTCCATAATTGCAATGAATTGAAGTCAAGCAGACAAGCAGAATATAAAATTTCAAAGACTTAAGCTGAGTCCAATATGAAGTCTCTGTCAATCAACTTGCGCTTTAATAAATTACCAACTTTTCTCTCATAATCATGGAAAACATGCTCCCATTAATCTGCAATGCGGTCCTAAAAGTTTGCCTTTAATGCAATGCCAACGGTCACCTTGGTTTCTTTAACAACCCATTGTCCCCCAGACAACAACGGTCACTTTTTCCTATCTAATGGAATTCCAACACCAACTTTTCACCAACATAATAAAAAAAGAAAACCATTCATCATTCCATTTTATACGTAATCAAAGAACTAAACAAATAAAACAATATTATGCTAACTAGACTAGAAACCAACCATTCACCAAGAAAGTGCATCCCCACCGTCCGGGATTCTACATGATTTGATCGGAAAGCGACGGTAGTCGCCGGAAGAAGTTGAGCGGAACCGATGGCATGTCATCTCTGAACCTTGGGTGGCGGATGTAGTAGAATCCTGACCCTAACACAAAGACCTTGAATGGTACCACATAAAACAGCAATGACGCAAAGAGGCAGAACACCACGAACATGCCTGTTGCTCTTGGGTCCCTCCAATTGAACAAGGCCTCCAAACGCTCCCCTTGGGCTGCCACGTCACCCAATAGAGTTTGAGCCCGGCCCGCTAGTGCTCGTAGACGATCGTACCGTATACGTATGGTATCCGGCGATCGGGTGGTTGGTAATCCATCAAATTCTTCGTCTAGCTCATCGGGACCCACGGCGTCCACGTAGGAGAGTCTAGGGTCCATGTTGTTTGGGACCCGTAGGCGATAGCGAAATCTCAATGCTAGGATCAAGAAGGCGTACATGAATACTGTGGGGAGCACTAGATGCGGACATAGCACCACCGCCAAAAGCAGCACGTGCAGCAAAACAGTCGTTGGAGGGTGCGCCCACGTGCGAATCCCATCCAACCAGCGTGCCAGAGTTGCCGCATGCGACAAACACCCCACAACTCGAAACCAGTTTGCCTTGCTTCTCCTCATGCTCCACACGTGTGTATCACTGTCCAGCATGAACTGAACCACTTCTTGTCCCAAAGGCGGCTCGGACCTGGCTAGCCTAGCCGTCACTATGCGCATAGCGGTATGGCGCAGTATGTCTTGCTGGGCTGGACCCAATGGTCGAATATAGTGCATTCTTGGTAACAGTGGGCTGCCATAAGCTTGGATTAGACTTAGCCATGACGAGCAAGAAAATCTAACGGCTATCTCAATCTCCCCCATCT
>NW_018397259.1:6415678-6483979 GCF_002168275.2 Theobroma umbraticum | reverse complement strand
TGGAGACAAGTAAACCTTAGCTCGGGTCTCGGGTATTAACCCACCCGAATCCGACTGCCAAGCTTCCTGGAAAGCTTCATCAGCTTGTGTCCCGACCCAAACAGCAACCATGACATCATTTCCAGGCGACTTCTCGGATTCAAGACTATACCATTGTGGAGCTAAAGGACTGTCCGGAGGAACCCTTTTTGGCACTTCTTGTAGATCAAACGACACCGTTCCTAAACAATTCTCCACCAAAGAAGTAGCTCCTTCTTTTTCTTCTTCTTTTTTCTCTTCTTCAGTCCAAACTGAAACTTCTAAGGAACTTGAATTCAACCCATCTTTGTCGAAAGAGAAAACTTGGTCCCAATCTTTATCAATTTGGCTTTTTGTTTTGATACTGTGAGTACCAATAACTAGCTTGGCATAAGCGGGACAAGCTGGCTCTTTGTTGGCTCGTTTTGCTTTAACAACTCGGACGTATAAAAACGGCATCCGGTCTACGAGATCGTATGCGTGGCTACGGTCACCGGAGAGGGATCGGAGTTCTAGCTCGTTGATGACAAGTTCAGTGCTTTTTCCTGTTTCAGCCTTGTCTTTTGCTGCCTTTATTGGCTCTTTATGTGCTAGTGGTGGATTCTCTACCTCTGCCGAAGGCGCAGTTGTCGCTGGAGTAGCAGCTGGGGCGGCGTCTTGAGGGTTACTATTCTCTGCCGGCGGTGGATTTGGCTTCTCTTCTTCTTTGGGTGATTCTTCTTTAGGCTTTTCCTCTTCTTCTTTCTTTTCCTCCACTTTTTCCTCCTTCTTATCCTCCTCTGGCTTTGGATTCTCCAGTGGCTTCTCCCCTGCTGCCCCTGCTTTCTCCTCCGCCGCAGCCTCAGCCGCTACCGGAGGCGTCTCTTCATCAACATAAAACACTTTAACTCCAATCTCCCCTTTAATCTGGGAAAAAACACTCCTTTTCTCCAGCGGGTAATAAACGAGACTCTCATCTCCAGCTTTCACAAAGACACTGCCAGCCAACTTCACTTTCCCCAAAAAAGTGCTTCTTTTTCCTGTTTTCTTGTCATTATACAGATTAATCTCCAATATCTCGGTAGCCATTGACTCTATCTCATGAACCAGAAACTCCAGCTTCTCATCCCAGACTGGATTTAGATCTCTTAACTTTGTCTTGGTTCTTCTTCTCTGACCATCAAAATCAACTATGGCATAAGCACTGGCCGTTCCTTGCCCATCTTTTGGCATCAGGTTTTTGGCATTGCAGATTTCAACTATAAGCTTTCTAGTGCAATTCTCTGCCATTTTTTTGGTGAAACAATGAGATCATACAGAGGAAAATTGATCTGGGTTTGGAGTGATTGGGCAAATAAAGCTAGAAAGAAAGAGTTTTTGTTAGAGAGAAAGAGTGAGAAAAAGAGAGAGACGTTGAAGTTGTTTTCTTCTTTATTTTGCGAGTAAAAGTGAAGGAAATGGTGGCCAGGTGGGGGGTTTAAAAGGGGGAAGGCATGAAAGAGAATGGAGCGTGGACACGTCTGCAATGACACGTATGACGAAGTTACACGTGGCAAAATCTTGGAGGGTGTGATTGGTTTGGATGGATTGTGCAAACAGGATCAGGTAAGCCACAGCTTGTCTGGTGCTGAGACTATTATAACTTGCAATTGGGCTTGGGTTTGTAGATATTTACCAAAATGAAACTAGGAAAAAAGTCTGTCTGTTCATGAATTTGGCAAGAGTTTTTCTTTTTTATTTTTTGCGTGAATTTCATTGAACAGAAGGAAAGAATCATGAAGAGTCATAATAAATGTATGAAAACCGGGAACAAATTTTCGTGTTTATCTCTTTGTCTGAGTTTGTACTAATTCATCACTTTTTTTGGGCTTGTTCCACGTTCGTAATGAAGGGTTCACCAAGTCATAATTATTTTTTTTTTAAAAAAATAGAAATAAAAACAGTAAAAGAAAGAAAAGTTAATTATTATGAACAGGAATATATCTAGACTTTTTACATGCACAGATCAAAGCCGAGAGGTGCAATGCATTATCATCATGCTTTTAGAAAAAAGAAAAAAGTGGGGGAGGGAAATGAAGCAGTTGATTCATAATTATCATTGGATTAATTAAGAGGGTAATTTTTTATGCAGAACCCAAGATTTAGCTGAAAGCAAGAAGAATATATATACAGATAAAGATTCTCATGAATTTCAGTTCATTTCGGCTGGTAGCTGAGATAGGCTATGTGTTTTTTGATTTGTTTCTCTTATTTATTATGGGAAAAGGCATACATATCAACACAAGTGGGCATGCAACAGCTACAGTTTGCAGAAATGAACGTTGCTTTGTTGCTGTGCTCTCTTCTTTTGAGTCGGTCAGTCTCTTGGGATAAAAAGAAAAGATTTCAAGAGAGAAGAGGCTCCACATTTTAGCCATTTATGGTAACCAGAGGAAGGGGAAAATTTTAATGCTCTTCACGTACGGCAACTGACACAAATGTTAAGAGTAATTTAATGATCAAGTTTCATGGTAGATGCCCTCCATGCATGACTGCTTGTCTTGTTCGACCATCTTTATACATTTATATATATATATATATATATACATATTATTATATCTCACATGCATGCTTTGCCATGAGATATTGGAGTGATCTGGAGGATTTCCTCGTGGTTAACAAATGAAAAAAAACTTACTAAACCTGATGTAAACAACTTTTACCTAGATCCTGTCCCTAATACTAAACCACATTTGAATGCATGCTCATCTTGGAGCAATGGTCGGTGGTTGGCTTTATCAACGGGCAAGGACCTCAAGCCATTCTTGACGAATGTGGTTGGATTCAAAAACCAGTCGAGGAACATGGCTCCTATTTTGGGGGCAAAAGCAACCAATTCATGATTCTATGACTCCAGTAAGTCCAAATTTTCTAAAAGGAAATGGACCCTTTCCCTCCTCAAAAAGGAAGAAACATTCAAAAGAGCTTTTCCATTAAGTCTTTGGATTCTTCTAAGTATTATTACTCCATTAAGCAGTTCTAATCTTATTGGCCACAGTAGGTGGGCATTTACTTTTTAAGTTTTGAACCACTTCCTTCCCCATGCGCATGCCAGTTGAAAGAAAAGTTTTCTTATATAACGTATATATATTCATTCACTGCAATTTTTTTAACATGATATCTTAAAAACTTCTTAAATTATTTAAAAAATTTAAACAAGTTGTTATTTTTTATTATATTTAATCAAATTTTCGAATTTTTATTTTTGATTAAGTTAAATCCTTATGATTAACGCTTAATTTATTACCATTTGTTAAAATATTATATATTATTTTATATTCATACATCATTGACATGAAAGATGAAACATGCTATATAATCATATAATCATGTCACATTACCATCTACTATAATACGTTAGTACACCATATTAGCACAACGTGATATAAAATAATAAAAGATATTTTATCTAATAATATTTAATCAACTATTAATTATAAAAATTAATTTAATAAAAATAAAAATATAAAAATTTAATTAAAGGTAATATAAAAATAAAATTTTTTCAAATATTATATTTTTAATTATGGAGATAAAAAAACAGAATTTTCAATCTTGAATTTTAATTTTTCTAAAAAAAACTGTTAAATCAAATCTAAATTGCTATTATTTTTCTTATATCAAACAAAAAAAATATATCTTTATCGTTAAAATATATGTATTCAGTATTCATAATTTGTATATCTAACAAGAAGAAACTCTCTTCCAGCACGTTCCAACAAAACCTCTGTGGTCAAAATATAATTAATAATATTACTTATTTTTCTTGAAAAAAGAAGAAGCAATAATTGTAGAACAACATGCATCCAGCCGTTGGCCCGCTGCAGTCAAGAGAAGGAAACCCAAAACTGAAGTAACTAGCCTTTTCCCAGGGCTAAATTTAAAAGCTAGGCTCGCCACTGGAAACAGTGTTAAACTTGCCACCGACTCCACGTCAATGATTTACATCCCTCGCGCAAATCCGGTATTGGCGTTCCTCCACGTCACTTTAGTTAATATTAACTCAACCAGGACTAGACACGTGTTCAAATTTTACCGGTCCAAATTCGATGACTATTTAAACTCCCCCCGGTTAGATTTTGGTACTTTTAATATCAACCTCCCACTAAACCCTTACTCCTCGCTTAACCCTTCTCCAACTCACTCTCCCCTCCTTCGACCTCCGATCTTCTTTTCGATTTTTCCTTCCGATTATTATTACAAATCTCTGTTAACCTAATTTTTTTAATGTTTACTATTGATAACTTTGATTTCGTACTTAAATTTTGAAAAGTACGACAGTTCATAGTTTTCTGTTTGGTTGCTGAGAAAACGAAGGAAAGGTTTTTTTTTTTTTGTTAGATTCATAATATAAGGAGAATGGTTTACTGTAATAATTGTTCCAGAAACGTTTCTGGAGAACGGTTCTATGATGGTCCGTTGTAAGGAACTTTTTCTAGCTCTTAAATAAATTTTTTTTAATTTTTTTGATAAATTTTCAATTTCTTTATCCATTATTTGTTTATCTCTCGATTTCTTTTTGTAGGTGTTGTAATTTTTGTGGGAAGGTGTTGGAAGAATACAATTTTTCATCTGAACCGCAATTTGTTAAGGATTCAGCTGGCCAGGTAATTTTTCTTTCTTTTTAAAAACTGTATAATTATTATGAATAAATATGGAATAATTTCTTTAAGAGGTTTCCTCGAATAAAAAAAAAGGAAATTTTAAGGGTGCTGAAATTCATTAAAAGTTGCAATATTCATGCCAAAATTTAGTGGAAACGTTGTGGTTTAAGTTTAAGCTCTTCGAACATTGTTGTTTGCATAGAAAATACTTCTTGCTAGCTAATTATAGTTTCGTAATATGGCATGACTGGCTGAATATTGGATTAAAATGAGAAGTTGGCGTGTGAGTTTCATTGGTGGATGTGTTTCAATAGACTAAAGTGAAGTGTATTGAAGGGGGGGGGGGGGGGGGGAGGGTTTCAAATTTTGTTTCCTTTGTTTTGTTGTTGTTTTTTTTTTTCCTGTTTTTGTTCTTAATTAATTTCTTCTACTAATTTCACTTTGTTTTCAGAGCAAACTATCTGGAAATTTTATAAAGTCTGTTCAAGATATTTCAGATTCACGTAGGAGGACATTGGATAAAGGTATGTTTGTAAAGTTTCAGTTATGGTATGCGAGAAACTATGCCTGCACGTTTTCTACCTTCAATAAAAGATTATTGATACATTTCCTCAACATTTTGTTTGCTAATTCTGGATGATCTAATTTCAAAACTTGTTGACATCTATTATTGGAATTCCATTGGCTCAAATTTCAATTGGATATGTGTTATTGCATTTTTTGTTGTCATGGTTTTAATATGTTAGCATTAATATACTTATTGCAACATGCCTTAAAAGAGTCTTGTTTATGGTTTTAATTTCATTTGGTGATGCAGCTTTTGATGATATGAGATGTATGAAGGATGCATTAAGTATTGATGATTATAGCGATGATGTCGTTGAAACTGCTAGGCGCTTTTATGAAGTATTTTTGTTCTGCCTAAGTTTCATATTTTTATTTGTTATTTTGTTTATATTTTCGTCAATTTCCTTATGTTTTTTTATCTGCATTGTGAAGATTGCCCTTGAACGGAATTTCACTAGGGGGCGCAGGACAGAGCTAGTTCAGGCTTCATGTCTTTATCTCGCATGTCGGTGAGGAATTTCTTCTTTGTAATACTTATAATGCAGTTACATGTAAATACTGCTATCCCTAGCTTTCACATGCCTGATTTTGGACACAATTTGTTGTCTTAACTTTAAGCATGAGGAATCAGCTGTTTATGCATCAATTTTATAACACACACATGTATGTATGCACTGGTGTTCATGCCTAAGAACATTCGTAAAATCAGATTTTACACATGTAAATTTTTTTAGTATCTCACATAGGTATTTTCATATTTTCCTTGTTTTTCTCAAATTCATCGATATTATAGTCTGAAATTTGTTACTTAGTGCATAGTTTCTACCAAACTGTAGAGGTTATGCAGATGGAAGTAATTTTAGACCACTTCAAACCTCTCTTTTTTTAATTTAAAGAATAACCAAGTGTGATTTTTACCTTCTATCTTTTAATTATTTGAAGCCCTTGCTCTTTGTTCGTTTCAAATCTTTCTTTTGGAAATTTGTGTGGTCTTGGCTTTGCTTTTGTTTTCCTTCTGCGGTATGCTGTAAGCTGTGATTCTTTCCTTTCATCTTCTGATGGGATATGCATATGATTTTTTGTTTGGGATGTATTTATGCCTTCAGATTATTATGTCCTTATAGGCTTTTTGGTCTTGGAATTTGGGTGAAAATAGGCTAAGGAAAAGGAAGATAACATCATAAAGATTTTTTGAGGGATGGGAATGCTTGTGTGGTGAATGAGAGTAAAAGTCTTGTATTGTAGGTTTTGATTTTGGTCAGAGAAATGTGCTTGTGGCTGGGGTTCGAATGCAGAAAGAATATTGCACGTTTGGATTAATAAAGGTTACATAGGATTTCTTTCAGCTAGTGGCCCACTATTAGAAAAACACATAAGGTTCATGCTGTGTTCCTGAGAGCGATGTGAAATTAGTACTACACTTGCTTGAAAGTTAGATCATTGCAGGCTAGTAACAATAATTTCATTCTATACATGCAATGGTCAGGGAGAGGGAGGAGAGGAGGAAGAGGGGGCGAGAGAGCTATCAATATCATCTGATTTATTGTTATTTTAAAATAAAACCTGTAAAGTGTTATAAATTGGAATGTGCTTTATTGAACCCAAAAAAGAAACGAATGTGTTTTTATTTCATTGTTCTCATGCTGGTTAAATCTGGCATTAGAGATATATTCCCTCCTTAATCGTAGTAGTTCTGGATTTGCAGGCAAAAGAGAAAGCCTTTCCTTCTTATTGATTTTTCAAGTTATTTAAGCATAAATGTGTAAGGCATTTTCCTTCTTTTTTTACACTTGATAAAATAATTTGATTCGTTCATTTAATCCTTTATTTTTCAATTTTTCTGTAGCAAGTACCTGTTAGGTTTAATCGACATTCTGTTGTTTCTTCTGCAGTTATGAGCTAGGCTCTGTATATTTGCAGCTTTGCTATGTGCTGTACCTTGCTGACACCAAAGATCTTCAAAAACTAATTGATCCCTCAATTTTTATTCATAAATTTACAAATGGTAAGTTGCTTAAGTAATTCCCTTTCCTCGAGATGCTTTGGCTGATTGCATGGCTCCTGGTGTTTTGTTCTCTGTACTCCGGACAGGCATAATAACCAATATGCTTTGCAGTTTTGATTCCTGAAGGGAATGATGAAGTTGTTAAAACTGCACGGGACATATTAGCTAGCATGAAACGGGACTGGATGCAGGTGTGATTTTCTTTTCAAGTACTTTATTTGGATTCTGTGGATTATGCTTGGTAATTTTCAGAGTTAAATGTTACTGAAGTTGACAAATTTACAGACAGGGAGAAAACCCAGTGGATTATGTGGTGCAGCACTTTACATTTCTGCACTTTCACATGGTCTGAAGTGTTCTAAGTCAGACATTGTAAGTTACAGTTCATATTTCTTACTTGGTACTTTTTTCAGTAATCATATGTTGTTGTTCCTTGTGCTTAAAAATCTTAAGTTTTTATTTTTCAATTTATAATAGCTGGTTATATTATAAGCTATTTATGCAGGACAGACCTTACAATTTTAAGTTTATGGGTAGGACTTGCACTTAGTAGATGTTTTAACTTCCAAACATGTTATGATTGTTGTAGACGAGACACATGTTAAAAAAGGTCCTAACTAGTAATTCTCTGATTTTAGATTATGGAGCATATCTTGGCCTTCCCACTGCCCCATCTAAGGCCTTTCTGTAATCTGTCATTGTAGTAATATGCATGTATGTGATTGATGCTAATCCTTTTTGCCTTAAAGCAAACTTTAGCATTGTGTTATTAAAAGTGGAGGCATAAAGTTAATGAAATTTGACAGCAAATGAAAAAGCAAAAGTAAAAGGAAATCCACATCAAGCCTCAAGCAAATATAATGCTGGATATGACACCACTTAGCATCCAGTAAATGATAGATATTTTGTTTTTCCGATTTAGTTGATTTTATTATATGATTTTCCTTACATGGTAACCCTCTTTGTTCGTCTGTGGGCAGCTTTTGCTACAATTTTCTGGGATGAGATATATGCCATTTTCAATTTCTAATTCTTCATTAATTAGATTCATGTTTTGATTTTTTCCCCTCTTCTTATTATCCTTCCTCTGTCTCTCTCTCTCTTACTCAAACAGCTGGGCTAATTGAGGTCTCTGTTTATCAGATAAGGGTTGTGCATGTTTGTGAAGCAACATTGACAAAGCGGTTGGTTGAATTTGAGAATACAGACTCTGGGAGCTTAACAGTATGTATCTTTTTTCATGTACATGGCAATACAACACTGCATTGTGCCAGGAAACTGGTAATGGAATAAGGTTATATATCAGTAACTCTCAAGAACGATTTTCTGACCGAACTGATGTTTACAGTACTTCAGATTTTTTCTTATTGACATTGATGTGACTTCCTAACTGCATAGAGTCCTAACTAAAGCATGATGGCCATAATTAGATCTATATAGGCTGCAGCATTTTGTGGAAAAGGCTTTGTTGTTGTAACTTGTTTCAATGCAGTTATTATTTTCTTATGGTAAAATTTGATTACTACATCTTTACTGTTATTACTACTGTTGTTATTCATGTCCATTATACTCCGTATCTAACTAATTTTAGCTAAAGTTTAATGCGGATTTCTATCATTGCTGTGAGTATTATGTTGAATTTGTTATATTTCATGTTCGTTTTTTCCCCTTCAATGCATTTGTTTTATATATTTTGATTGCATTTCTTTTTCGGAAGTTCATTCATTATTTTAAACTTGTGACTAGATGGAGGAATTTACGGAAAAGGAGAGGGAGCTTCGAACTAGTTCATTAACTAAAAAACAACCAAATATTGGGTCAAAAGAGGCCAGTGCGCATGAGGTGCTCTGTAAGCATATGGAGAGAAAACCTTTTGCCTACGGACTTTGTGAAGAATGTTATGAAGAGGTGAGCTCCCATGTTCTTTACACAGGCTTCTCATCTTTTTTCTCGTGCTACAAATGTACCATTTGAAAACTGTTTTATCATATCCAAGTTAAAGTTCGTGCTTAACTGGTTGGTGCAGTTCATGAAAGTTTCAGGAGGACTTGATGGGGGATCAGATCCACCTGCATTCCAGCGTGCTGAGAAAGAGAGAATAGCCAAATTATCTGTTGAGGAAAATGCTAATGTAGGTGCTTTTATCATACCTTACATTATATTCTCATCATATTGGGAGTATCCGCATAAGCATGCAAGAATTATTCTCTCTCCCTTTGTCCCTTCTAGCCTTCCTCATGAGCTACAGAATTTTTAATGTTGTGTTGTAATTCATTTCAGTTTAAACATTTAATTATGACTAATTCTTTTGGGGGCAAGTTTGTGCTACTTAATTATGTGAGATAAAACTGTCTCGAATTCTTGTGACAGGAACCATAAATTTATTTTCTTCTGGGATTTTCTTTTGCTGTGCTTTTTAGTTCTTTAATTATAGGTTCTTTAATTATAGGTTATCTCCAGCCTAGGTCTAGTAGTCATTTTTTACCATAATATTGCATCGTTTGGGTTTTTATTTTTTTTCCCTTTTTTCCCTCTTTCAGAGGGCATCGGGCAGCCCTTTTGCAAGTGGACCTGAAAAACCTGAAAGTATTGGTAAGTTTTCTTTTCATAAGTAATCATGCTGCACGTGGTATTGGATATATTTTGTCCAAAAGCCCAAGATTTTTATTGGAAAATATATTATTTCAGGGGTTTCAGAGGGCACAACTAAACAAGCAGCCTTTGATGAGGGTGACAATGATAAATTACCCGGAGTTGATGGTAGTGGTGATGAATCAGATAACTTTTCTGATATTGATGATTTGGAGGTAGGGAATTAATGCTGATTTCTTGTACTTTGACATCGCATTGTCCATATGATATTCAACATGAAGAAGCACCTCTTACTCAAGCTGAACTACTTAACTAAGTGCCAAACTGATGACATTGGTTATATTTCCAGTCTAATGGCATATTCTTTTAAGATGTTTAGAATTAAATATTAATGTTTTATATCAAGTGATTTGAGTGTTGATCTACCTCTTTTTTTGAAAATTATGGACAAGCCATAATAAGCTCATCCTTTTTTGTTTATCTTCGGTTTTCCATTTTACTAATAGAAGCGTGAAGACATTTACCACTTAGTTAAAAAATTATTCTACCTTAACTGTTTTGTTTCTTGTACTTGGATCAAATCATCTTTTTGTCCTGCGTGCATCAACCATCGAAGACATTATACCCTTAATTTAAAGTAAATTGGGCTTCAATTCAGCTTTGAATTGCCCACGAACAGAACCAAGGCCAAATGTATGGGTGGGTTGTCTGTGTTCTTGTAAGCTGCACCACTATTGTTATATTATCTGTCTGCTTGGCTACTGCAGCTCTAAATAGTGGTTTATTAGTAAAAATTAAGTCTGAATGATTGAGAAATACAAACTCAACAAATTGAAAGGAAAAAGATGCAAGAACTGACTCAAATTGACCTGAGTGAAATTTATTGTGTGGGTCTGTTCTCCAAAATTTAGAGTTTGGTTTTCCTTCCTAAGTTTCTTTGGAACTGAGTTTGGTTGGTCAGGCTTAGAATCAACCATGCTGACCTGCAATGTAGACCTACAAGTCTTTTTCATTGATATACCTTCTCTAAACATTATTGTTTGTGTCTTTTAACATGTGCTATGTCTGTATTAATGTATGCGGGTATTTATTTAGAATTGCATGCTTCTTGTATGAATGGCATGCATGTCTTTATATGTGTAATAAACTTGATTTAGAAAGTGTTGGTTGATTTATGATGTGTATGGAACAGCACTAACTAGCAGTTAATTTGTCTTCTTAATTTTGATGTCAATTTACTATTATGCTTGGGAATTACTCAAAAGTTACCTTTTCAGGTTGATGGTTATCTTCACAATGAGGAGGAGAAGCGTTTCAAAAAGATAATTTGGGAAGAAATGAACCGTGAATATCTTGAGGTGATTTAAACCATAGCTTTGTTGAGTATAGCATCTCGTCATGTGTATTTTGGCCTACTTGAATCTAATCTCACTCTTCAAATGTAGTACTCATGACATTGGCATTTATCTCAAGCAATTATGTGCATCATAAAAGGCATTTTGTAAATCTTTCTGGTTTAAAACATCCATAAGAGGATGTATTGATCCTGGAATAATAATTAAGATACATTTGAGTATTGAAGAGACAGACTGTTAGATTGTTTTTCTCATCTTTTTATGTGGTTAAATAAGCCCTGAATCCTGAGAAATTGTTTGATACTATTAATTGAGGCTCAGTGCCTTCGTATTAGTGAGACCACAAGTGAGTAATATAACTTGACAGTGCTTTCATGACTTTTTGTGAAAATAAAAATCTTTATGATGCCATATGTTTAGTTTGTTATCTCTTCACAGGAATTTCATTATACTGCAACCTTTTGCAGGAACAAGCAGCCAAGGAAGCAGCCGCAGCAGCTGCTAAGGAAGCTTATATGGCCAACTATGATAAATGTCCAGAGGATCTCCAAGCTGCACAGGAGCTTGCTGCAGCTGCTGCAGCAGTGGTGGCAAAATCTAGAAAGGTGATTCTTGAATATGAACTAGGAAAATTTTTTAATTTGTGGAAACTATATCAAGAGAAATTGTAAACCACCTCTTGTGCTTCATTACATATTGTGAGTTCCCTGGTGCATTTCTAAGTGCCATGTTAATATTATTACCATTCAGAACAGGAATTATAATGTATATGCAATTAAGAGCATTGAATCATGATCGTGTTACTACGATATAATCAAAACACGATTGCTGTACTGCTTAAGATAGGCATGGAAGACAATATCTACCAAGCTCAAATGCAAAACAAAGCGCAACTAGTACCACACATAACAGCATAACCACATCCATTTAATTCTTGATCTTTGCTTCTTCTGTGACCATTGCCACCGCAGCTTGATTCAAAGGGTTTTTTCTCCTTTCTTTTTATTAAAGAATTATGAGCATAGTTATAAGGCCTACAAATATGTTTGTATATTTTTTTGTCCAACAATTATTTTGTCTTAGGATTATGGTACTTATCTTTTTAAGATATATTTCTTCAAGAATTCTTGCCAGTATTTTTACTTGTTTTTCTCTCTTTTTATTTGGTTGTATTAACAGGAAAGGCAACAAAAGCGAGCTGCTGAAGCAAAAAATTCTGGTCCTCCTCAGACCGCTGCAGAAGCGACCCGCCGAATGCTGGCTAAAAAGGTATCACTTGTCTTTTTTTTCTTTTTTTCATTTCTTTTGGGCCAAAGGGGTATCACATGTCTGAATACAGCAAATAGTTCTGAGATTTTTGCTCATCCAAAAACTGCACTTTCTTAGAATGGGAATGATACAGTGTTGTAATAATTCAGTTACTGGAATCTTGTTTTGAGAAGTAAAGTAATTTTGGGGTGAAGAAAGTGAAGCTGATGTTGATCTCTCTCCAGATGCTTGTTATCTTTCCCTAATTATTTTATAATTTTGGCAATCATAAAATTGAGGTATCTCTGCGATTGTTTGTGTTTCTTTTTTTCCTTTGCACCGAGAATCCTTTTGTCAAAAGATTTTGCTGAAAAGAGCTTTATGTTTGAATAGGAAGGGAATGATTGAACAAAATGACATCAACATGGTTAAGAAAAATTTGAGTGCTACAACATCATCACATTTTAATAGATTACTTCTTTGACGTTTATAGATCATGTGCATTCAATTTTTTAAGGATACTGGGAATTATTTATTCAAACAATGTCATAAGTTGGCTTTTTATTCAATCTGATTACCTGACTGGAATGAAAACCTTGAACAGGAGGTGAATCTGACCTCCTTATTCCCGACAAATCTCTTTCAATGAGATTTTAAACTTAGTAGATGAGTTTGCTATGGCCCAATAGCCAGCTCTGTAGTCAAAACAAATGATCTTGAGCAGAGTGCTGATTTTCATAGGATCTATTTGATGGGCCTAGCCTATACACAGTTCTGTGTGACTACAAGTAAAAGCAAAGTTGTGGGGAAATTCTATAGTTTGTAAGTGTATATATGCATGTGTGCATGTTTAGTTGTACAACTTCAAATTTGATAGATACTTAATATGGATTCTATTGACGACATTGCTTAAATTTTTCCACCACTGATGGATATAATTATGGCTTCTGTGCAGAGACTAAGCTCAAAAATCAACTATGATGCATTGGAGAAACTATTTGATGAACCGGTATGTTTATGTCTAATTTGCTCTTAATGTTTTAATATGAATTGGTGGACGCAAACATTCACGCATATTTTCTACTTTCTTTTGTTTCCCTTTTTGTATAATTCAGCACAAGTACTTTCTTTTTTTGGGTCTTATGATACTGCCTGCATCTGACGTCTGCTTTCATAAGTATATCCTGCTGTCATGATTCTGGATCTTATATTTTGAGGTTTTCCTGTATCTCTTAAACTCAGGACTGTATCTCAATTATAAACTGGTTTGGATTGAAACCTGTTTAATTTAGAGGGTTAAAGAGAATCAAGAGTTTCTCTTGGTGCTTAGTGATTTTGACACAATATATTTAGAAGGGAAAAAAGAAAAAGATTTTAATCTTCCAATCCTACAAGAAAGTTTTCATTTTTTCCTACTTTCTGAATGTGTTTAGATTGGCATCAGAACTAGACTAAACTGGTTTTTGGGACAGCCTCAATTTCTCTTATTTAAGTTTTGGATAATATTTTATGCTACCTTAACAGTAGCTGCAATGTCCTGTGGTGCCTTAGCTATAATGTGACATGAATTCTAGTTGCAATACTTGAATTTATCTTCCTATCTTTAAGACCTAAGAATTCTTATTTTAGCTTAATCTACATTCTTAACAAGCATAAAGAACATCCATAGAACCCGTTTTGTTTATTGTCCAAGAGTGAACCTCATACAAGTTCTCTTCTGCTCTCTCCCATTCAGACTTGACCTTTCCATCATTTCTTCCATTTTTAACCCTATAACAAACATGTTCTAAGTTTCTACTTTTGTCACCTGGAGTGATCAAGTAACTGAAATTCTTGGAAGCATATTACACTTGGCGTTTTGTTTGCAAAACAAACTTCAGGAAAACAGTGTCATAGCATGTTCTATTTTTAGTAAGTAGTTCATTTTGTTTGTTGATGTATTTGCGTGTTTGGGTTTCCTTTTCTATCGCAGGTTGCTTTAGAGAAACCCAAGAAGCAAAAGAATGAATCACATTCAGATGAAAAGGAAGACAAGGTTTCTAAAATTGGGAAAGAAGAAGGTGATTTAGCAGACGAATATAACGATGTGGAATGGGATGGAGGAGGAACAAAGCTTTACAATGACCTCGACTTTGAAAATGAAGTCTATGACTATGACGATGATTATGGTTATGATGAGTACTGACTCCGTCTTCGCCCCCCAAAAATTGCCACCTGTAACAAACACCTTTTTTATTATTTAAAATTTTCTTTTGGATCAAAAGGAGATTCGAATCCTCTTTTACATGCTGTTATTATTTAGCTATATATTTAAATATTATATGATGATATAGAATCTTTGAAAAGTTGTACATGAATTTTTTTTTCTCAATTTTAAATGTTTAATAATTGTAATTTGTTTTTAGTTTTGACATAATGTTTTTAAAGAATTTTTAAATTATTTAAAAATTTTAAATAATTTTTTTTAATTAAGTTATTATAATTTTTATTTTAAATCAAATAAGTTTTAAAAATTAATTGACATGACTTCAATTGAAAATGTAATCATATCATATCAATATATAATTTAATGTTACACTGACATAAATGAATAAATGTCATATTCATTAATAATAATTAGTTATGAGTGTTTATTTGATATAAATATAATAATATAAAAAATAAAATTCTTGTTAATTTATTTTTTAAAAAACAATTTAAGATTTCCCCACATGTGCCATAAAGAAAAAACAAGCCAAGCTAGAACTTGGCAGACAAGTACACCAAGCTGACAAAGCATCCATAACAGTAGTTGCATCTATCAAAATACCACTAAGCATCAAAACACACGTCACAAAAGCATGGATTTTTCCTATATTTATTTCAACTCCATATCAGAAACTTCATTAGAATAATCACACTCCTGCCAGGTAATACCATCTCCGTACCTAAAGTATTGCATTGGTTCACTGTACCAGGAACCCAAAAGAAGACAATAGTGATAAAAACCAGCAAAGGGAAACAAAAAAGAAGGATGTATCCATCATTTTCTTATGATTCCAAGATAAGGGATTGATGTAGATGAATGATTTTTCCAGTAGTGCACTACACTAGCATGCGCGCACGTGTGTTTGCATTTGCAGATTACTAAAGTAATGTAAGTTGTTGGATTTTAACTTATCTTACCTCTTCATCTAAATGGCAGATGGAGTAACTCAAAGCTAAGAGAAGAGAAGCATGTTACAAATAACATCCCTGAAGAGAAGAGAAGCTGCTTATCTCTCCAAACATGGAACTACAGTGCATTTGACAATGAACCAATAAAGTTGTTATGGTCTTTATTACCTTCTGAACTGAAGTCCAACCGGTAAACAAATTCATACTTCTAGCAGAGTCAGACCAGAAGACAGTTAAAACCTCTGCTAAAATCATCACTACCTCTATATTCTTTCCAGCCAAAGCCATTGTATGACTTTAAGCTTGCAGGAAAAGCAAGCCCTTTCAAGTCGGTTAATTTGCATCACTATCTAACCGCTACATTTTCTGATTTCTGAAGCATCCAATCAACTTCATAAGGCTAGTTAACATAATGAACAACAGGCTTTAAAATTACATTTTCATGGTAAGTTCTAGAGAAGGTTTAGCATAATACTTGATCTACTTTCTTATTGAATCCAAAAAATGTAATTTATTCCGCCCAATTAACATGAGTCTATGCTTGAAATTAGTCTAAGAATCCAGCATGGAAGCTCAGGTGCAAGAGCAGAATAAAATATAGAGGCTCACCAAATCTTTCTGTTTATATTAAAGACTCCAGATTTCCATTAACTAGATGTATTCTGAATTGGGCATATAATTGAATCCATTAGCCTTATTTTAAGCACACTACTTTGAACCATGGGCAGCACCCAGCCAGGGGAGTAACTAACTGCAAGTTGGTATGGACTGACTAGATGTTGGAATCAATCAGTCAGGTGGTATCCAATAATTGGGGAATGTTCACATTAACTAAAAATGTCGAATAATTTAATTCTCTTAGTTTGCAATAATGTCCATCTATAAAGGGTGACACATCTTGAACTTGAGGGAGATATGGCACATTATTTTGCACAAAGTAATCTTGTCAGACTGCTATATTTTGTGCTCTGTCAGAAACAAAAGCTTGCCATTTGGAGGCAGCTTTCACTTACACATATAAAAATCACTAGATTCTAGTAATTAAATGAAGAATAATATGATTATAGGAATATGTAATTGTGAGCTTATAATAAAATAGGTATATGACACCCTTCCGACCACCATCTTTAAAGGCCAGGGGGTTTTGGCAGTGTTTCTGGACCTTTAATCTTTTCAAGTGGATCCATCAGGCAAGGCTGCAACTTCTTGTCTGTTGTTGCAGAGTCATTATAAATGCCACCTGGAACCTTAATGAGCAACAACTATAGGCACTAAGCTCTTCAAAATCTCAGGTACCCCACAGTATCATGACCAGTGCAGGCTCCTTCCCCATTTCAAAAGAGGAAAAAAAAAAACCTGCATGGAGAACAGATAAGAATAGCACAAAGGAAGTTTTCTTTGTACATAAAAATGACCATGGATAAGATCTCAAAGATTTCACTTTGGTGGAGACTTGATATTTTTTGTAGCTCAAACCAGAAATTGCAACACATTGTTTTATGAAATGGCAGCCGCTACACGTATGATGGCAACTAGGACCAAGGTGTGCTGTGCGTGGTGGTGAAAGAGAATTCCAAAACGTCAACTGCTACTCTGCTAGGTGCCTCAATCTAATTTCAGGGATACCATTATTGCATTGAATTATGTACATGGACATCCATCTAAAGAAAAGAAATTTTTTTTTTCTGAAGTGATTGTAAAATCTTGGGTTTCAACATTGTCCACTAAAGCACTAGGCCTGATTGTTTATTGTCCTTGCTTCTATCACTGTCTTAGAATCAAATATGAATCTAAGTAAATGCACGCGTAAAATTTAAAAGTTGAAAATGAATAGATTCATTTTTTAATTTGAGAATCCGATATCATATTCGCACGCGTATAATTTAAAAGTTTAAACTAAATAGACTCATTTCTTATTTTGAAGATTTAATTTTATATTTGAAAATTACTCAACTTAAAAGCTTAATTTGGTAGTAAGGGTCTGAAAATATGCTTCAATATCGAAAGATTAACATAGCATATACAGTCCAATTTGATTTCTGACATTATGGAAGAGACTATTTTCTACTGCCATTTTGCCATTTTCCTTTTAAGAAGCACTTCTTACAATGGATATGAATCATTTCCCAATCAAAATTGTAGTAGGGTCAAATAATTCTGTTATCTGGTGCTTTCAGTTTAGCAATATATGGTTCATTTCCAACTATAATGAATTAGCAGCATTTTAAGTTGATTTCTTTCTTCCTGAATTATCTCTTATTGTAGTTCCTCCTAACCTTATAGACATTTGGCATATGCTACCAAAATGGAATATCATCCATGGCTAGTTTTGAAGCCCACTTACCAATAATCAACACTGCCCCATAAAATTCCACACTTTTGGAAACTAATGGTGGGATTTAATTCTGATTGATTGATTGATTTCCCAAAGCAAAACCAAGCCTCAGATTTTTTGATTTGTTAGTACTATTGCACACCAACGTTGGCCAGTGCATTGCTTGCATAATTGCCACAATCCTACTGATTGTGTGTACAGTAGGGTCTCAAAAAAAAATCTTTTATTTATTTATTTTTTTGTGGTATATATAAAAGGACATTGGGTTTAGACTATACAGCACAAGGCAGTCTTCTTCTAGACTATAAATCTCAATCCTATTTGTCTGCATATTCAAAGATAATTTAGATGCATTTCCAGGCTACGAAACACCCCTCCTCCTCATCCATCAACACATAAATTGGACATTGTACCTTATTTCAGTTCAACTCGACATGCTTACTATTCATTCCACATTTCCAAATAGAAGCAACAGAGAAAGCAAAAGATGCATTATTTGAAGCACTATAGATCGTTTGGTCAAAATCATGTGGAGAGAGAGAGAGAGAGAGGCCATTTTCTGACCTCAGAAAAAAAAAAAAAAAGGCATGAGAACTGTCATGTCTCTATTGGTCATGGAGCAGCATATCGTATTCAATATGCCTTTTCTCAATTGACTTTTTTATATGATCAGGTTTTGAAGCCTAACACAAGTTACTGCTTTTCTTTCAAGGGTATCAATCATCATCATCAATGAACACCTAGTGCTCTTACTTCATAATACTGAAAACAATATATCCACTTTCCTTTTGTTTTGGTGGGCTCAAGCATTCCATTACCGTTGTTATTTTGTTCATCAGAGTTTTTTTTTTTTCATTTTTACGGTTGGATGTCATCAAATTCACACGTCAACAGTTGCATTGTCCTTGAAACTCCCTACACATATTCTTAGATAATAATTGCTTCTGTTGAAAACAGATTGTGGACCGAATTTGATCATTAAAAAAAAATCAGTTACCCTATTGTGTGATTATAGATATGCTTTTAATTAAAATGAACTAATCATTCCACTACAAGATTAACAAAAAATTTCTATATACCCTGTGCTTAACTATATGTGAAACATGGCTGCATTCATACTATAGTTTATTGAACTTTGTTCATTACGAAGCATGTATAAACAATGAAATATTTTAATAATGACCCACATAGGTGTAACTTGGTACGAAAAAGGTTGATTTGAGGTGGGATGTAAACTTGTGCATCTTAAAATATTTGATCCTCGATCCGTCTATATCTTATGAGATGTATAGATACTTGCAATTCACCAATAAAAAATTTCAAAATATCTTTATTGCTTGAATCAAACTCAATTATCGTGTAAACAATTTTGTATATATCCAAGAGAATAAATAAGGAAATATTAAAAAATTCAAAAATATAATGATCCGAACAATCCAAACAAGATATAAAACTTTTATCTTTAAAATTTGTATTGTTTATATACACAATCATTATTTTGATCTTCTCTCTCGAATTTCCTACCATTTAGCCTAACTCAATATATATTACATTATTACTTGTAAAGAAGAATGAGTAATACAAAAGGAATGAAGTTAATTGGTAGTAAAACCAGAAGAATGTGACCACTTAATATTGCAGATCATGTCACGGGGCTCTATTTGATTAGGTCTCACTCTTTTAAGGGAAAAATATATGGTTAATTGATGCAAATGGTAATTAGAAGTAAGGAGGTCAATGCAAGTGGGTCATAGTTATTTTGTGAAACGTAGATGTCAAGTAGAAATCCTCTGAAAGTTGACTTTTATATGTATATATAGAAACTCAATTGCTCAAACATTTCATGCTATAGTTTTGAACTGATGGTTGTTCCTCATGACATGTTCAATGCACATTTCTGCTACTGTACACATCTAAAAAGATAATGCATGCCGACTGCCAAGTTGCTTTCAGATGAGGGCAAAAGATGCGTATTCATTTCAAACAGTTGAAAACAATATGAACTCAAATCAATCTACGTGTTTCGGATAGGGGATGGATGAATATAATTGAGCTTTATATTGCATGAGCAATGAATATATACAGGCGACAGTCAACAACATGTTAAGATCATCTTGATCAATTATGCATTGCTTTCTCATAGCTGTTTGTAAGAGAAATGATTCTTGTCTATGAGAAACATACCCCTTTGTCAATCCACTGAACATATAATGTCCCATCAATATAAGAAGTGAAAATTTCAATCATGCCTTGTTGCCTTTAAACGATTCAAGACATCAATGCATTTCCTTTCTACTAATGTGTATTTTACTATTATACTCACATATGAAGCTGTATGTGTGTGTATATCTGTCTTTTCCTTTGCCTTGTTGCAATAATCATGTTTTCTTCCTTTCCCTAGTTGATGACCTAGGTTGCCATGAACTTTTCATGCATGTAACTTTGTTTGAATCATGCCACTAATTAAGGTAATGATGAAAGAATTGAGAATAGAGCATACAACTATAGTTCATGACTAATTTGACATTCTTGTGATTTGATTCCCTCTTGAAGTACATTTATAAGGTCCTAGGAATATTGAAAATTGCTTTGAAATAATCTCATACAATTTTTTTTTTTATAATTGGAAGAGGGGGGATTCGAACTCTGCTCTTTAAGCAGGAGATAATGCACCAAATGTTTAAGTGCTTCATACAAATTTAAGTAAACCAATTTATGATGCTAACTTGGAAGATTCTTTTGCACTATTATTAAAATTGTTCATTAATTGAAATATATAGATTCCTTCTTCTTCTTCTTCTTCTTCATACTGTTATATTGTCTCAACTTGCAATCGGCACATCCACTACCAAGAAACTACTTACAATGACGCAGCTGCAATTAATTTAGATCTCCAAACACAAGAGAGATGAGGTTGCTCTTGATTTACTCTTCATAAAAAGAAATAATTAGCTAAATGATCATTATCAATGTTGAGAGGCAGAGATTGTTAAAATTAAGACAATTTATTATTAATCCCATGTCTTCCCAAAGTTAATAATTGTAATTGAGTCTCACTCAACCAAAGGCTATTCCATTACATACAAAACAAAGTCAACACTCTATTACTTAGCTTAGACACGATAGCCTTTTCCTTCTCGCTAGTCCACAAGCGTAGGAGTTAATTTTCTAATCTCGAGCTCCTAACCAAATAATACATATGCTTTCAAGTGATTTTATTAAAAATACCTTTGCTTTTATCATTCAAATGTGAACCTAAATACAGGTACTTTAATGTTTCTGTTTTTGTTTTATTACATTCCTTTTTAAGACTTAAAAGTCAGCAAGCTCTTACTATTTGATCTTCACTTTTTTGACAAATTGTTCTTACTTTTAGCAACTTTTTATGCAAATTATGAACAAAAGACAGCTTCCCACTCATCAATTTACTTCAAAGAGAATCCATATATATATATATATATGAACATGAAGAGTAGTAGGTAACAACAACAAATTAAGTCGGCTGGGAGTTGAATTGACTCCCTGTTTTTTGCTTTTGCTCTTCAAACATGATAGAAAGCCGATCGGACGAACATATAGTACATAGTTTTTTCTTTTGCTTCTTTGCCCCAAAGCCCCGCTCACATTTGTCTCAAGCTCTGATTCCCTCTAGTTCAATATAATAAGATGCCCTGAGGTAATAAAGTTAACACATAGAGTGTAAATATTGAAATCCAACAATTCGGATCGGGTTCAACCCGAACCCAACGCCACCCTCTTAGTATTGGTTTTTCAATACATAAGATCATCTCTTCAAAGAGACCTTTTTTTAGTTTTCTTCACATAAATGCAAGAGGAGCTAGAATGAATTTAAACGTACCCCAAATTAATACTAGCTAGCTAGGTAAGAATAGTTAGGCAAAACTTATGTTCAAATAATTATAAAAGAAATTAAAAAAACCATAAATGCATCAATCTTAATTAATCATGCAATGTTGACATTGAGACCCAAAAGAGTGGCATGACTTACACGAGGGAGGTACCCCATATTCCAATAGTAGAATAGGAATAGGAATGAATCTCAATGCACATCACACATAAGTTATATAAATGTGATATTAGCTAATAATTGATGTCCTTTGGCTCAGAAGATGATAAGTTTTATGTGATTTGTGAAATAGCTCGAAATAGGGGCATGAAATGATGTACCCCTCTATAATGTAAGGTAACTTTATGAAGATGGGGCCAACCTCAGCCACCCCGTGGATGAGAAATTAACCTAAGAGACAAATGTGCTTGTCACATAAATCTATTACATGACAAATGAGAATGTCATTTGTCTGCCCACCGCCCATACTCAAAAGCTCTGTCACCCTCTTTGGAAGGTCGTCCATCAATTATAGCCTTCTTTAGATTCCCATTTATTCCTTTTTTTATTTTTTTTATCAGCATTCAATTATATAAGCCAAATAGTTCTTAGCATAATTAAAAATAATTATGTCGTATGTTTAGCTTAATTATTTTGTAGTTTACGATACCATGTGAACAGGATGCATGTTGCTTTCATGAATTCCGGTTTTAACCAAGTTTATATATAGTGTGCTTTAATTATATATAGTTGAGAGAGGGAGTTCCAAGTTTTAGAACATCCTTTCGAGTCCGTCTCTTTTAATATAAACATATATATATATATATGTATTTATTATTAAACTAAATATTCATATAGTAATTATTTTTTTATTTTCTTTAGTGGAATAATAAATATTTAAGCGATTAAATGATCATATATTTCCTTTTCTATTTAGAGAAGTCACTAGAGACATCCAATATATTCTACGTACCTACCACTAATGCTAGCTTTGAATTTTGCTTGGATAGCATATTAATTATCATTTTCTTTTTTTTCATTACGATGGATTATCATGATAATCCATTAATTGTATATTAATGAATTGATCAATTCAGTTTGAAGAATCAAAGTGAGGCAGTTATATATTTAATCTTTTTTTTTGTTAAAAGTCTTTTCTTCTTTTTAATGTTCTTATTTGACCTTTTTTTTTTTCAATTTATTTATCTTTTAAAAGCAGAAATCAAACCAAATAAAAATTTGAGAAGCTATTAAAAAAGTTAAAAAAGAGTAATTTTTTTTTTAAAAAAACAAAATTTAGACTTGTTAAAAAGTCTTAATTAGCATCACATATAAAATTAATGTATTCAAGAGTATGCTCCAATCAATGAACTAGTAGAAAGAAATTGTTCACAGGACATTGAATCTTTTTTTTTTTTGGGTACTTTACAAGGCATTATATCAAAAAGGAAAATAATGTATAATATAATTTTGGGTTATGACTTTATTAGTTTATTTTCACACATGCTTTTACTCTTTTAGCGTAAAAGCATCAATTATCATATAAGTACACAAACAACATCTAGATATATAAGTAAATGTGATTGATTTGAGCTGAAAATACAAAAAATAAGATCATCTTAAAAGTATTTTTTCAATTTAAGATAATTTACTCATTTAATCACTTAATTTCTTAAAAATTTTTATTTTAATCATTAAATTTTGAAAAATTACATTTTGATTATTCACGTTTATAAAATATTGATATTTCAACCATTCAATTGTAAAGAAATTAATGATTGTTTGATGTAATTTTCTAAATAAATTGGCTTTAGACACAAGATATGTTGATGTCAATTTATTTATCACACGACATTGTTCAAGCGAGATTGTCCTTAAACATATCACGCGGTTGAGATCAATTTATCTAAAAAATAACTTTAGATCTCCGTAACTAAATTTTGACGAATAAATAATCAAAATATTAATTTTTATAAACCTTAGCGATTAAAACATGATTTTTCAACGTTGAATGATCAAAAAATAAAAATTCTCAAAGAATTAAATGATCAAAATGAGTAATTTAACTTTTAATCTATGATAAAAAGTCAAAAGTAAATTAACCGAGAAAGAATAAAAAAAAAGGTCAATCAAGAGTCAAGATTGTCAATAAATCGCATCGACACGATGGATACCGTACTGTGAAGAACATGGACAAGACCAAAAACGAAATGGAGGGGTCACAAATGTTGGCCTGGCCGGAAAATCGTGGTTCACCTTCTTCCCATTTTATTTTTTCCTTTCATTTTTCTTTGAGGTAAATTATGATGTAATGTTTATACATTGAACTCCTTAGAGTTCAAACCTCTCTACAACTTTAAAAAAAAAAAAAACAAGACTGTAAGTGATTTTTTTTTTTTGGGTACATAAGAATGAGAAGAAACCTGCTTTAACTTCTCGGACTAGGAGAGCCTATCATGTCCTTAACAAGTGTTTAATAGGAAAAACGAAGTCCACTTTTGGGTGTGCCATTTAAGACATTAAGAGTAGAAAATGGAGGTAATGAAACTGCAAACGAAGGTTTCAAGTAGGTATGTTTGGTAACAATAGGGAGACACATTATTTGTTTAATACTCCAATTGCATGATATGTCGGGGAAATTTAAAGATTTGAGAAATCTTGCCCAACATGGATATGAGTGGAGACAACCACCAAATCTCAGTCCCCATTTAATTTCATCACCAAATATAAATTTTTTTTTTTCTAGAAGGAGTATTTAAACTTAATTTTTATAAAATATAAATTAATTTACATATTTTAAAATCAAATAATCAAGTAAAAAAATATTTATATATATTAACATCATAAATCTTTTATACTTAAATATTTAGCTTATTAATAAGTATATCAATAATCTAGTTAAAGATTTATTTTTTAAAAATTTTTTTTTTCAATTTAATCTCTCAACATTTTAATTTTGTTTAATTTAATCACTATATTATATATTTTTCTTTCAATTTAATTCCTATGACGTGATAGAATTTTTTTTAAAATCTTTTTTGATATGTTAAGTGGCACTAATATCTTGATATGTCAATGCCATGTCAGTGTTACCACACCATCGTATCATGTGGCATTGCCTTGTTATCACTCAAGTGTCACGTGGCATGTCACATCATCAAAATGTGACATATTAGCACTGATGTCATCATTGATGTCATTTTTTAACTGCAAAATTAAATATCGTTAAGAGAAAAGACTAAATTGGCGCGATACGTAAAATTAAGGGATTAAATTATTTTTATTTTGAGCACAATAATTAAATTAAATAAAATTGAAGAATACAGGGACTAGAGGGGTGTTTTGACCGAATTAAGATGTTAATTTCTATATGATCATGAATTACAAGGGCTTTGTGTGAGAGTTATGAAAAAACACATATATAGAAATTTACTTATCCAAACGTAATTTACAATTTGGACCTCATTTACAATTAAGCTTCTCCCATAAATATGTACATATATAAATTTTGAATATAGCAAAGAGCAATGAGTGTTGAGGTGGGTCCAATAAGTTAAAATTCATGAAACATAAGTCCTAAGATTCAGCCAGTGTGTGACAAAACATATTAAATCCCGTGAATCTCTAGCTGTTTGTATATGCCCTACGCTAGTTTTCATATTTTACAGATAAAGCTTCACATATGATCTAAAACATTAATGTGCATACATTTATTTTTTTAGGTTTTGGTTACAGCAATCTTATGTAAAAATTAGTCTTTGATGATAGGACAATGACATAAGGAAACCAGATAGGGTTAGGCAAGTGGGAACTCACCCGCACACTTTAAAATAAAATAAATGGAAGAAGTTGACTTTCTGTGCTCTTGTACTACTGCTTACCTTTTTCCATTCTTTTTCCCAATTTCTTCATTTCAGTTAATTTTTTTAAAAAAAATTATATAAATATTAAACAAAAAAAGGGGATTCTTCACTTCTTTCTACTCCTATATAAGGTACCAAGCCCACATGCTTTCCTTTGCCACCAGCAATTTTTTCTTTCTCTTTTGTCATTATTGTATGCTTGTTTTGATCATCAATCATCAGCATGGAGAACAAAGCCTTGGTTAGATTGCTGCTACTTTTTCTGGGTTTCTCTTATCTTCTCCTTTCCTGTGCTGCTGTTCCTACAACTAGTAAGGCTAATTTTATATAGCTTTTGAAGTTAACGTTTATGCAGAATCTGTTGAGTAGATATTTATTGAAATTAATTTACTTGGTTTATAGGAAGCCTCAAGTCATATAAGGAACTCCCTTCTTCTTCTTCTTCTGTCCAAGATTTACTTGCTCAGGTCCCTTCTCTCTTTCCTTCTCTCTTAAGTTTATCATTTTTCTAGGCGTATAATATCGCAGAGTTTTCAGAACATTTATGTTTTTACCAAAAAATAAAACCTGGAATGTCAAAAACTATGGCAACCCAGCGAAGGCTGTCAGGCTGAAATTTTTATTGTCCTTCCTAAACAGTTATTTTGTTTCCTTTTAGACTAGCATTCTCACAAGTTTCTCTTCTTTTCCATTTATTGTATGTCACAATTTGATTAAGATCGTCTTCTGTTACTTTTGCAGGATGTAATGAAATTGAATGAAGCGGAGGAATCGTCTGGGGAAGGAGATGCAATATTCAGTGATGAAAGGATGCTAATGGAAAGCACAGATTATCCAGGGACAGGTGCAAACAAGAACCATGATCCCAAAACCCCAGGGAGAGCTTAAGAATAAAAGAACCAAAAAAAACAAAAGGAGAAGCCCATAATTTTTACATATAATTTGTTTTATGTATAGACCAAGAATGAGGGAAAAATAAATATATGAGAGTTTGGATCTGGGTTTGGAACTTTGCTTTGTCCTATATTTTGGTAGAATATGCTCTCTCTTCCTTTCTTTTTCCTCTCTCTCGATCCATAATCTTGTTTAAGGTTGTTTTTGTTTGTTTGTTTGTTTGTTTGTCTGTCTGTCTGAAGAGTTGTACTATAATCTAACTTGAATAGAGAAACTTGTGGGGAGGGTTTGGTGCTTCACTTTACACAGAAAGGAATGTTGTGGGTATTTTAAGGATTAACTTTTGATGATCTTCTTTGTATTTGGTATTTATTTAATTACTAAGTACTACTACTTTATGGAAGAAAGTAAATGTTGGAAATTGTGGCTATTGGTGTTCAACTCTTCAATAAAGCAAACGCTCCAAAAAAGTGCTCTTTTTTTTTTTTTGGAGTTTGTGACAAATTAATTAAAACGTAATCAATCATATTGTTTATATGATTCAAAGATTTGTAGTTGTTGTTGTTCTACCGAAAAGTAATCTCTCCACATTAAGCGACAGCATTAATCTTTTTTTAGTACAAAAAGAGTATTCCAAGAAATTACCATGGGTTCAATTCATAAATTCACCCCTTGTAATAAATTGTCAAGTTATATCCACCCTTTTTCGGATTGAGTATCTCTTTATGTATTTTTTTGTTCGATAATTTTTAATATATTTTTATTCATTATTCACATGGGAAAAAACCTATTCGTCCTAAGATTTTTTTTTATTTATTTAGAAAAAAAAGAATACACACAAAATTATTTATATGTTGATTCATGAATAATGATTAGAGAAAATGGAAATTAACAGCACAATTTACAATCACTTCCAAATTACTTGAATAGAAGTAGAGACTTAGAATGTGTACTAACTTGTTAGAAATACAGGGTTGCAAAGATTTGAATCAATTCAAACCTTCCAAGTGAAATTATTTGGGCCGAAATTCATAGCTTGTTGGAAATAAACAATTGAAATTTTGGTTAGATAAGATACAAAGTTTTAAGCAAAAGGGATTAAAAGTCTCTTCTTCCCCTTAATTTGGAATCGAAGAATCAAACATTTACTTATCATCAATCAAATATTTAAATATAAGAATAAATAAATTTTTAATAGGAGAGGAATACTGGATTTAACTAGAAAAAGAGGTAGGAGGATGGTTTTCCTAGTGAAAATTTAATGGCATTTGACAAAAAGTGAAATGGTGAATGAATGAGAAAGAATGGTAGGCAAAGAAGTAATGATGGTGATGGAGGGTAACGGTAAAGCCTGAGTTGGACTTTGGATATGATATTGGTGCTGATTGTGATGGCAATGCCGGCTATTACTATGGTTGAAAATTGTAACAAGAAAGATAGGGTAGGAACTTATATTAGTGGGTTGTTCGAGATTTACAAGATTTTGGGGGTAGGTGAAGGCAAGAGATTCGTATTTTACATTATTAAATATTTTTTTCAATAACCATTTCATAAATTTAAAAAACAGAAAGACGGGCTTCTTTAATTGGAAGATGAAATTTAACAAACAAAACTAACAAATTTGAGCAACAATAACTCTCTTCGAGAAGCTACCTCACCTTGAATTACTAATCTCGTATCAGTTATGATATTGGACCAAATATATACAGTCTCTGCAATGAAACACCTGCTGGCTGTGTCAGTCAGCAGCCAGTGGAGCTAAGGTTTGCTGCTTAGAGACAAAAAGGGGTGAAGGGTGGATGACGGATAAAGAGAGAAGAAGAAGAAAAAAGGAAACTTGGTTATAATTCAACACATGTTAACCCAACAAAAATCCAAGCCCAATAAGTCTTAAAATGGCTGGTGCTAATGGGCTTGTGCTGGATCGCAGATAACTCAATCCAGCCCAATCTTTTTTAAGTCACACTTGAATTATGAATCCAACAAACATTTGAGTTTGAAGGCCTGTGCCGTGCTGCTTTATCTTCTTTGGGTGTTGGGACTTTCTAAATTTCGACATAAGCCTCTAGTTTCAGGGCTTGAGACCCAAGTGGCTCAAGAAATTACCAGGTTTCTTGATTCATAAGCATTATCATACAAAGTAATGAGTAACATTTTCTGTCAAAAGAATGGGTGAATTGATAACTCATATTTTGAAAAAAAAAATTGATTTAGTTCAAGTCTTAAGGATAATCTTTTGTTGGTCTTGATCTAAATATTGCACTAAATCCTGCCATGTACAAAGAAAAACCTTATGAGTGAGGGGAGGGGAGGTTTGACAGGCACTTAGAGATCTGACCAAGCAGTCGAGGCTAATTTATTCCTTTGCACTTTTACACATCAGGGGCCAAAATGACTGCATTAACAATTAGACCATCACTTTATGTTTCTTTAATGGTCACAAAAGGGTGAAGAAAGTGGCAGCTTCTCCTGTTAAGTTTGGGACTTTAGATTCTGTTGCTTTTGAAAATGTTCCTTCACCCCCAACTCCCAGGCCACTTAACAGGGGAACAAAAAGCTGCCTCTTGAGCAAGAAATGGAGTCAAAGCAAAAACTGTAAGAGCAGGGACCTGTTGAATCAAGCCACATTAAAGGCGGTTGGTATGCAGAAACAATTGATTGCCCACACCAGATTCTAGCTTGGGCTTTGCTACTCCTTGAAGTAAAGTAACAAACACAAAACCACCACCCCCCCCCAAAAAAAAAGTCCAAAGTTAAAGGTAGAAAGGTCTTTTTTGTGGGGCCAACAAAACCCTTTTTCTTTTGGGGCACAAAAGGCTAGCTTTTGGGTGTCAATAAAAACTTTGTGAGGGGCCCACTTCTTGCCAAAAGTAGGCATCACAAAGGCCGAAATGAGGATGAGATTGTTCTGACATTTCTCACCATGGCATTGAGATCTTTATCTTGGTTGCCCCAAAGCCCTGGCCACACATACTGGCCCCATTGTAAAACCAATGTGGGACTTTATCCAATCTTCCTTTTTTCCTAATTTAAGCTCTAAATTTTGGTACTATTTTGAACCCAATGCCCATGGTATCTTCCACTTTCCCATTGCTATCAAACTTCATTTTGTTATACAAGCTATCATTTTTTTAATTTTTATTTTAAAACTTTTTTTAAAAAAAAATTCTATTACTTGAGTAAAAGATATAGCATTAGTTGTTAAGTCAACTATTCAAATGTTATAAATTAACATTTTATGCATCGGTAGTTTGAATTCCTTTCTTTTATTCTTCTATTATAATGAAATATACAATTTTGCATTTATTAAATATTTCATCATACTATAAAAGGTGGTAACTCTCTTTCATTGTTTTAGTCATGAGTTGATTGAGTTCAAATAATGAAACAAAAGCATTGTTTTCTAGCTTATCAAACTATAAATCATGGAGTCATTGAATGAAACTGTTTGAAACTAAATAATTAAATATAATTCTCATTAAAATGAAAAGTTCACGACACCAAATGTGTATCTTAGGGTATATTTTACAAAAAAAAAAATTATAAACACATTCAATATGCCATTTGATTCCATAATTTATACATTCTTTTTTCAAAATTTGAGGATTGAGACATAATAAAAAATTAATTAAAAAAATATGGAAAAGGACCTCTAGGTTCTTAGAAAGAATACACTTGGACAACATATACATCTCACATCTCTACTCAATATAAGATTTGATTATTTATTTGAAAAATTACATCTCCACTTGAACTCCTCTCAATTTAAACTTTGACTTTCATGTTGTTGTTTCTTTTCTAACAATCTTTCAAGAATTATATTATACTATTCATATCGATTGAAATTGTTCGATCAATGTCCAGCTCTAATTATCAACAAAGATTGTAAAAAACGTAAACTCTAATTTAATTTTTAATTTGATTCATGATCGAATAATTTTCAAGTCTACCAACTTATCAAGTTGATCAAACAAATTTCTAAAGAAAAGTACAAATTGTCTAAACATTAGAATGTCATTCAAGTGGCATGGAATATTATCCTCTTTTTGTCCAATATTGAACTTGAAGCATTGCATATTGCAACAAAAGAATTTGAACCCCATTTGGGACACCCAATTTGCCAAACATGTACTCCAAACAAAAGAAGAAAAAACAATCCAAATCCAATGTTCCCCCACAAAATTTAATAGCTAATTGCTTACAATTTTTAGCCAGCTGTTGTATCAATCTTTTTCTTTAATAAAGATGACACTTTGTTGTTTGTTTTTTTTTGTTTTTTTGATAAAATTCATTAGAAAAATCCAATGTATTTCCTCACAACTTGCTAAAATAAATAAAAAAAAGAATTAATTAATTAAATGGTTTTAGAAATAGGATTTGCTAAAACAAAATGGGGGTCCCAAAAAGGCAAGAAGCAAACTGGCAAAAGACATTGAAGGCGGCGTAAAAAGCGACTCGCTTTCATATTTTTCCCCCACTCCCTCTCTCAGTTTGGCTAGCCTTTTAGGTTTCTCTTTTTTGTCATAAAGGGCCCCACGTCTTAAGGCCTTTTTGCTTTTTCTGGCCTGGCCTTTTGTCTTTCTTACGTCACCTCCATCCTTAGCCACTACATCCCTTGGTCCTAAAACCCTCCCTCTTTGCTGACTCGGACGCCAGCTGGCCCCTACCTCCATTTTTTTTCCTGAAGGATGAAGTATTTTTGAATTACATATATAAATCATTAATTACAATATAAAAATCAAACTCCAAAAGATTCAAGTCCCGAAATTAAAAAAAAAAAGAATAATATAAGAGTAATTAAAACTGTAGAAGGAAAAAAGAATTGTGATGATTATTGTTTTTTATATTTTATTTTTATATGATAATTGTACCTCATTTGTTAAAATAATGCTTATAGTACCTAAATGATTGCATTACATTACTACTATCTTTAGGATGGGAAAATAAAATGATTATTAAATTATAGATTCTATGTTATCCTAATAAGTACTTTGTATAGGATTTTATAAAATTATAAAACTTTATAATATGTTCACACATTTATAGTTCAATCCATGGGGACAAATTTCTTGATGGATACCCATACTAATGGATACAAAAGAAAAATAACGAGATGTGAGAAATGTAAATAGTTTTTGGTATATTTATGTATATATTATATAAATTATCCTTGACAGTCATTGATTTAATGAATCTTATGAAATACATGATCCTTTCTGGTATTTAATTTTAGGACAAAGAAAACAAACACATAATAAATGTCTTAATTTTAAATATCCATTTTTTTCATTTTAATTCCAAGAATTCATATATTGATTCTATATGTTTTAATCAAATAATACATCACCATTCACTAGCTAGATGCCAAAAAAGACAAGAAAAGAAAATAATTATTAACAGGCAGTAACCAATTTTTTTATTAATAAATAAGGTGACATGGCCTAGAATTTATAACCCTGCCAAGAAAAATAAATAAAAAAGTTTAGGAAATAGACAGCTTATCTTCAAAATAAATAGAGGAAAAAGAGAGGCAGAAAAGTTTAAAAAAT
This sequence comes from Theobroma umbraticum, assembly GCF_002168275.2. NCBI lineage: Eukaryota > Viridiplantae > Streptophyta > Magnoliopsida > Malvales > Malvaceae > Theobroma > Theobroma umbraticum. Next base: position 6,451,928 of record NW_018397259.1, on the reverse strand, counting down.
TGTACTCTGATCCTTCACGTTCTTTATGCTTTATCTCAGAGACTTTTTATCAATTTTTTTTTTTGCTTTGGGTTTTTAGTTTTTAAGGGGTTTTCTAGGATTTTACAGAAAAAAAAAGACTAAAAACACTATAAAAAGTTGCTTCCTTTCCTTTCCTTTCCTTTCCAAAAGAGTCTCTTTTTCCTCATCTTGAAAACACCCTCTTTGTTTTGGTTTAAGAGTTATGGTCCTTGCTCTTCATTCTTGCAAAAACACCAAATATTTTATGTGAAGAAAATGAACGGTGGAGATCCAGCTTTCAAGCTCTTTGGGAGGAAGATTGCTGTGCCTGAACCTCAGATTCATGCTGGCGTAAGCTTACATATATCTAAAGTTCATTTCTTTTTTTTTTTTTTGCATTGGTTTAAATGTTTTCTTTTTTCTTGTTTTCATGTTGTCTTTTGAAGTTAACTATCCCTTTCTGCTCTTGTTTTTGGATTAATGTTTCTGGGTTTTTTCGGTTCTTCTTTCGGTTTTGTTTTGATTTGTTGGAAAAGTTTTGAGTTTTTGAGGCTCTGTTTTGGTTCCAAAGTTGAAGTTTTAGGACTTGAAGACATGATTTTCATGTCTTCAGCTTCATGTTTGTTTGTTTTTATTGAAAACTTTCATTGACTTGGTATTTTGGAATGAATTTTGTTTGCTTTTATGGTATAAATGAGATATGGTTTCGTTTTTTTTTGTGTAGTTTCTTTTCCTTTTTTTTTATGATGTTTCTATATATATATATATATGTATGTATTTTAACATATGGTTTTAGATGAACTAAACTTAGCCTTAAATTTGCGGAAAAATGGGGGCAGGTGATACTTTGGATGCTCCGGGAAGTATGCTCATACAAATTATTTTTAGCTTTTTTATTTCTGGAATTACTTTATGTTTTCCTAAGCATCAACTTTACAAAAAGATGTTCTAGTATAATTTAATCCTCTTACCTTCATTTTTTTAAAGAAGTTTGAAGCCTTTTGGTTGATTTTGGCAGTAGAGATTACATGTTCATTGGGATGTTTCTAAAACCATATTTCTGTATAGAATTTGATTATGTAGGAAACAAAATTTGTTGCTGCCTCTTTTTTTTTTTGTTGGGATTTTCCTAATACAGATTGCTACATAGAATTCTTTATTTAGCAGGGAATTTTGGCCACTGTAACAAAATTAAGTGACTATTGTTTATTTTTGCTGAATTTTGTTTGAATTTATTTTGATAACAATAAGTTTCTTGAAGGTTGGTGCATCGCAGTTCCTTTATTTTTGAATATGGGAAGTTATTTTCAATTTTCTTGGATGCTGTAAAAGTTTTCATTGACAGAAATGCAAAGCCAAAAGTCCGGTGTAATTTGTTTTTTTTTTTTTAAACAGGATAGGATCATGTAATTTTGATTTCCTCTTGGACCATCTTTTCCTGATTTTTGAATAAAAAAACAGCTTCAAAAAAATATATTTTATATACTTTTATTGTCTCTGGGTGATGGGGGAAAGGCAGTTAGTCCAACTTGATTTATTAGAAGTTGTTCATTGCCGTACCTTTGCATAAAGTCTTGTAATTATGACAGTCATACTTTCTAACTAGTTGCTAATCATAGTTTTGTAAACTTTGGGAGAGGTCAGTTTGAACATTATTCCTCTGAATTTGGTCATGAACAACTTTCTTATATATTACTTTTAAGTACAATTTGACTGATGGGTTGATGAATGTTAATGGTTGGTTTATGGCTGATTTTTTTATCACAAAATCATGTTAACCATATGTTTTGTTCTATTTTATTTTGTTAATATTAATAAGTTGGTTTGTTCGCTTTTTATAAAGTCTTCTTATTTTTGAATGACATAAAACAGACAACAATATTTCTGTTTTTCCTTTCAATAAGAAATATAAAAGACAAGAAAATGTTAGTGAGTGTTCTGTGTTTTCATTCTTCTCTCTATGCCAAGTTTTTTCTAAATTTCCTTTTATAAATGAGACAGTTATTTTGATTTTGAATTTCAGGACACCAGCAGTGAGATAACAAACCCAGGAACTGAGACTTCTCATGCAAACACATCTGGTGATCCAGATAAGTCCATTACTGTAGAAAATGATGAGGAAGAACACCAGACTTCAATGAAATCAAATGAGATACAAACAAACTCTAAGCTCAAAGATGAACAGTCAGAGACAAATAGTGCAGACCAAGAGAAAGTTTTTAAGAAGCCAGACAAGGTACTTCCATGTCCACGGTGCAACAGCTTAGACACAAAATTCTGTTACTTCAATAACTACAATGTCAACCAACCTCGACACTTTTGCAAGAATTGCCAGAGATATTGGACAGCTGGTGGAACAATGAGAAATGTTCCTATTGGCGCTGGGCGGAGGAAAAATAAGCACTTGGCCTCTCAGTACCGTCAGATAATAGTTTCATCTGATGGAGTACCAATGACTCGGATAGAAACCCCTGACTCAGCAAATCAACAACTTCTATCTCCTGGTGAATCTACAACTGCCTTTAGGCCTTCCATGGGAAATGGAACAGTTCTAAAATTTGGTGCTGAAGCACCTCTTTGTGAATCCATGGAGACCGTACTTAGCCTTGGAGACCAGAAGAGAAGGGTCGAGATGGGTACAGTCAGTTGTGGAGAAATACGAGAGGAACCCTCCTCCTGTGGATCTTCTGCTACACCTTGCAGCATTCCGGGGAATGACTTACCTGGAAATGTCATGCAAAAGGAGAGAGTAGGTTTGGCAGGACCTAATGAGCAGAATACACATCCACCACAATGCTATCCCATCCCACCCTGGATTTTTCCTTGGAATCCAGGAATGAATAATGTAGCTCCCATGGCAGTTGGTCAGTCTTCTTCTGAGCGTATTGGTGCACTGAATAGCGGTGCTTCAAATGCTGTTCAATGGTGCCCTACACCCATGATGGCTGTTCCTGGATTTTGCCCACCGAATGTTCCTCTGCAGTTTGTGCATGCTTATTGGGGTTGCATGCCTCTATGGGCTGCTAGTGGAGGAAATGTGTCATTCAGTGGCTCCAATGGTTGCCTATCTCCATCATCCTCTACTAGCAACAGTTGCTGCTCAGGCAATGGGTCACCAAGACTAGGCAAACATTCCAGAGAAGCAAATTTTGTCGAAGAGCAATCAGAAAAGTGTGTTCTGGTTCCAAAGACCCTTAGAATTGATGACCCAAATGAAGCTTCAAGGAGTCCTATATGGGCTACATTAGGTATTAAACCTGACCAGAAGGATCCTTTACGAGGAGGTAAAATTTTCAATGCTTTTGAGTCTAAAGCAGAAGGCAAAGACCATTTACTGGATGGCAGTTATATTTTGGAAGCAAACCCTGCAGCTCTTTCGCGTTCTCACACATTCCAGGAGAGCACATGAGGGTCCCTTATAACATTTGGCCTGGACATCTCACTGTATTATGTGCTTTGTGCATATCGAAGGCACAAACATCATCAATTCTTGTTATGCATCAGGGAGATCTGTGTTGTTCTCTGGTCTGAAGGCTAAAGCTACAAGTTCATAGGAAGTAAAGCTACTCTGATGATTGACAGGGTAGGCAACGTATCAATTCATCTTTGAGAGTACTGTAAATAGTAGAAGACAGTGATTGAGTGTTGTTCATCATCTGCGGCCTGTTTCATACACTTGCATGTCTCTTTCAATGTAATTTGACAAAGAAGAAAGAAATAGATGAGAGGATTGTCCTTGATTCTTATCTATTCAAATTGTGTTAGCAAATTCCCGTGCTTGGGGTCCGTTTTCTCCTCAAAATATTGTGTACATTGAACTTCTGCACCATCAGTTATTTAGGGTTGCTGAAACTACCATGAATAACATGTGCAAGTTGAATTATGACCATACATACGTAGAACATAAGACATTATCTCGCCGGAAAAGTAGCTATAAAATGTTGGAATTTTCAGCTTTCTCAGTTGCTTGAGAAAGTCTTATGTGCAATCTTTGTCTCTTTATCTATTCTTGTCATTACCACCCATTTTCTCTCCACGAAGTCCCCGGGAAGTTACAATTGTCAATCCAATTCGCCTGCCGGTTTTTACCTTTCCATTTCAGAAGAAGTTAGCTAACACCAGGCTCCTCCTTTTGAATTTTATCTGATATTACCGTTCATCACGGAAGTCCGTATTTCTTCATATAGGTACACCTTTTATGTCCACTTTCTTTCAACTTTTTACATCTTTTTCACTATAATTTCTTCCCAATTTCGAATCTTTTTTCCATTGATAAAAAGCCGTGGCTAGAATCTTTGTTCAACCCCCAAAAGGGGTTTCGATTTTCAGCTTTGTTTACGCGTCCTTTCTTTCTCGGTAAAAGTTTCTTTTCTTTTTATTGCCTACAGAGGGAGCAGATTCAACACGCCATAGAATATATATGTATGTATCCTTTCGTTATGGCCCAATTCCCTCCAGAAGAAATCGCTTTCAGAGTCCTCAGGATAAACCATAAAGTCATTCTTATCATCATTTGAAAGAACAAAATAAAAAAAGGGTTCATATTCTTGCCTTCACAGAATGTTAATTCGAGCAATCAAGGATCGGCATAATAATTGTTACTTTCTTTTAAAAGGGTTGAAGTTTAATGCTTCCTTCGTCCTTAGGGCCCTAATTTCCGGCTTATAAATAGCTTTTGATCATCATAGAGTCACGTATATTTCATCTACATAGGAAATGAGGAAGGTTATTGTTTATTTTTGTTTTAGTTTTCAGCTTTTTTGGAATAGTTTTTATGGTATTCAAAAATTGTGATTAAAACACTAGAGGTATTTGATTTAATGATAAAACATATTTACTTTCAATTCAAAAAAATTAAAGGTTAAATTATGCATTAGTGTCCACAATCTGTTAAAATGATAGATTTAATTTCTATATAATAATTTATAAAAATTAAGTTTTTGTATTTTTTAAAATTAACAATGTAGGTTCAATCCAATGTTAAAATTTTTCGTTTATGTTGACATAGCATTTGATTGTAATGATGTGGCATTAATTTTACAATCTCCTCCACAGTTGGATAATAATCACTACACTTGGTTTATAAAAAGAGCAAGATTTTCTATCTCTAAATTCTTAAGTACCAAAAACTAGCATTCATTATGTATAAATTGAAAAAATACCACATTAGCAATATAATAGTGCCACGTTAGCATCACATTCTCACTTAAAAGTTATGTTTGTTTTTAATTAATACCACGTCAACATAATTATTGTATCTTTTTTGAATGTTACATTAGTATGTTTAATGTCATATTAACAAGAACATGCGACGTTAATATAGGTAAATGTTATGTCAGTATAAATAATGAAAAAAAAATTAATATAGTTAATTATTTCATTGACATTGTCAATTATTGAAAATATAATGATTAAGTTTTTATAAATTATTATATAAAGATTAAATCCATCATTTTAGCAGAGTAAATGGATTAATTGCATAATTTGATGATGAATTTAAAGTCACATATTTTGATAAGATAAAATTACCTTAAAAATGTACTTTGATAAAATAAAAATAAAAATAAAAATAGTCACCTAAAAATTTTTTAAAGTCTTCCTAATATTTTTCATGCCTTTGCTATTATATATATATATATATATATATATATATGTATATTGAGTTTAGATTTGGGTCTTTTGGAAATATAGGAATTGGAATCTTGAAAGCCCACGTTAAGAATGTTAAGTCCAACCTTTTCTTTGGATGAAAAGCCCAAAGCTTATTCTCCAGTCATTGAATGAAAATTTGAAGCAATGTCCAGATCGTTACGCCTTTCGGGCGGGTCGAAACTTGGAGGTTTGATTTGCTCAAGAAAGCTAATTTCAAAGTTCAATTTGCAATGTTATTTGTAATGTTTTAAACTAATCAATAAAAATCCTTTTTATCTTAAAGTAAAATGTAGGTTCAAATTAATCTAAAAAAATACATGAATTTCTATGTTGAAATTCCTATTATATTAGTATTTAGTTGTAGTATTTGTTTGGCTTGATTTTTTTTTAGTTTATCTACCTCTTAAAAGGAAAAGTCAGATCAAATATAAATTTTAAAAAACTTTTTTTAAAAAAAGTAACTTTTTTTTAAAGAATAAAATTTTTTAAAAAAGAGCGTAAGGAAAAACTCCTATGAGGAGCTTTTGCTCCTCTTTTTTTAAAAATACTAAAAAATTTTTATTTTTATTTTAAAACTATCTTCATCTGTTAAAAATAATTACAATATTACCTTATTAAAAAAAATCTTTTATAATAATTTTAACCAAAATTATAACTTATAAAAAAAAATTACCAAACAACTTCAGCTTAACTCTAAAAGCTATTATTTTTCATAAAAGCTTTATAATAGCTTTTACGCTAAAAAAAAACTAGACCAAACATGCTCTTAGACTAGATTTAAAAAAAAAAAATAAAGAGACTTTGCTATAGATTTATATTGCAAGACCAAATAGGAAAAAGAAATATAAGGTATAAAAATGTTAAATTACAAAATGAAAATTAATCAATTTCTGTTAATTTGATGTAATCACGATCAGGGTTTATGATATCTCATAGGAATAATACTATTTGCAAAGAATTGAGCCTCACAGAATGTGGTCTTGTCAACACCATTGTTTTTGCAATGAAGTTCTAATTCCATTTTTACAAGTTAGTTCTTGTTTGTTATGATGCTATTAGAATGTTTGCAGTGTGACTTTCCATTGCATTTTCTTTTCCATATTTTTCATGTAGCTTTAATTAATAGGAGAGACTAAGATAAGGGGGAAAATTTCATCTCCTGTATGAACTTGATTTTAAGCCGGTGCTTCTTGTTAAAACAGGCAATGTTTGAAGGATATATCAAAAGGTAACTTATGGTTAATTCCCAGAAGCATATTTGCTTGTAACGACCCAAGTCCAACTACTGACCTAACAACTTTTTGGACCTAAATTAGGTGGCCCTCAAAAGCTTAAGCTCAAGTTGTTAGTAGTGGTAGATTAAGATTGTTATATACGTCTTAACAATCACATTCACATCAGATGTGGGATGTTGGGTATCACAATCCCAACCACTCAAATGATATTGGGTATCACAATCCCAACCACTCAAATCCTTGATGTCCCCATCAAGGCCATTTTGATGTGGCAACAAGAGCTAAGCAAGAATTGAGATTTCAGCTTCCTTAAGTTCTTCAGTGGAAGCTGGTGCTTCTTGTCAAAACAGTCAATGTTTGAAAGATTTATCAAAAGGAAACTTATGGTTAATTCGCAGAAGCATATTTGTTTGTAACAACCCAAGTCCAATCACTAGCCTAGTAACTTTTTAGACCTAAACTAGGTGGCCCTCAAAAGCTTAAGCTGATAGACTAGGATTGTTATATACGTCTTAACAATCACATTCACATCAGATGTGAGATGTTTCAGAGCAATGTGAAAGCTCACATCGGACTAGTATAAGCTCTGATACCATTTGTAACGATCCAAGTCCAACCACTGGCTCTGCAACTCTTTGAGCCTAAATCACGTAACCCTAAAAAACTTAAGCTCAAATTGCTAGTAGTAATAGACTTGGATTATTATATAGATCTTAACAATCACATTCACCTCAGATGTGGAATGTTGGGTATCACAGTTCAGAGGGGAAGCAGATGGGATGTAGTGCATGGTTTGATCTTTCTGTTGATATCTTAAATTTGATCATTGGATGACTTCCCATGATTATTTACCAAATTCGCTTTCAGTTTGTCTGCAAAAATTGGCATTTGGCTAAAGTTCCTCAATATGAAAGGAATGTTCCGCGGTTACTTGGCCACCTCTAGGATGTTGATCTCAATAATGGAGGTGCCATGACTCGGCTGAGTTCATTCCATATTCCACATCCTAAATAAACTCACATCACGAAGAAAATAGTGAGGGAAGAGCAAGAATTATTTTGGTGCCGGAATTTGTGCTTCAAACTAAGGATAGTTGCTGCTACAACAAAGCCATAGAGCATTTTTCCTCCAATAAAGCAATTAGACTTCCCAATATGAACATTACCTTTACCAGAGCTACACTTTCCTCGAGCCCAAATTTGGATTAGCATATGTTCCCATGGTGATCTATAATGGTGCTCCATTGCTTTGGATGGTTTTGAGAAGGCGGTTGAGGATGTGGCTTATAGTAATGGAAACCTTTCTTGTATCCCTATTGGTGGGGTATTTGGGCGTTCTTGTTGGAGATCGTGACTGTAGTTTGCTTACGGATATTGAGCCAATTACAGGAATCCTGTTTCGGTCCAGATCACAATTGGTTGAATCCAACGGGGAGCTTTTGCGGCAGTTCGGGAACCTTTTACGTTTTCAAGTATGTCTGAGATGGTTTGGATGGAGACACACAAGCTAGGAAATCAAGCACTGTTTCCAGGTTGTACCTCGTTTGCAGTAGCAGCTGAAGGGAAGTGTAGCTCTTAATTCTATTCTTTGCATGCAGATTACAAATATACGTGTATGGGGTTTTCATCCTTGGGTTTTGCATGACCCAATGGAAAGAATTTGGATTGAACCTCCCTGGTTTTAGTTCCATGAATTCAGTTAAGTAATTTTCTGTCATCTGCTTGTTAGAAGCTAGTTCAATTAAACAGGTTTAGCCACTTTAGCTGTGATTCTTCACCCTCACTAGTGGCTCTTAGCTTGCCATTGATGCAGTTCTAGATTGCTGTGAAGTCTTCTTTTTATCAACAAGTTGTTGCTTTTGGATTAGAACTATATCCATCAGTTTCAATCATCCATTTCTCTCTCATATATTAAGAAAAAAATAAATGAAACTATAAGACTTGGGTTTCATATTCAGATAATAATTATTTTTCACTACAATTTTTTTAATATGTATCTTTCAGTTATCTCTAATGCAGGATTCATGTGAATTTACAAGGACCTTACATTCACAGGCAATTGTAATTGTATAATATTATGAATTTTATAAAACTAAAACATATACCAATTCCCCTCTTTGCAAAGAGTTTGTTAAGATAAACAACCGTATTTCCTTTTGTTTTTGAAAGGATGAGAGGCACACTTCGCCAATTTGAAGTTGTAAAATCCACTTGTCCCCATTAAAATCCCTCTGTTTGCTTGTATCATTAATGTCTATCTGACTGTATCATGTGGGGTAAGAATACAATGTATCTTGTGATTCCTGAAAACTAACACTATGGTAGTTAGGAAGGAAACTCAAGGAAAGGAAAATAAGGAGGGATAAAACCATTTTATCATCACTTGGTGAAGAGAAAATAAAGAGGAAGGAAACTCAGAGATTTCTTTCTTTCTTTCATAATAGGAGGATATATCGCCATCCTTCATCTTATAGACTGCACTTTCATTTTTTGTGAGGGTTTGAGGATGAATAATGTTATCACAAAGATGTTGAATTGGACAAAATTAGTTCCCCTTAGACCGAAAGCCAATTATTTTGGTGGATACAATAGAATCCTAACTTCCCAACTCTTTATTAATATAAAATATTGAAACAACATGCCATAATTCTCTAGCTAGCTAGTAGCAGACCAGGGATGACACAGCGTCACAAAAACTTTTTATTTATCTCTTATTTCTTTGTGCCTTTAGTTTTGAGAAATAAAACATGGAAAAATCAAATTTTATCATTTCTTGTTGGGCAAAGATATTAGCCAGAGTATGTAATTACTTGTGATGGGTCAATACATTGAAGACTTAAAACGTGCAAGCCTGTTCATTCCTAGCAAATTATGAACATTCATAGCTCGGAAGGATGAAGAAATCAAAGCCTGTTATGTATATCAGATTTGGTTGACGTTCTCTGGTGGAACCAATTTCTTAACTGAATGACTTCAATTAATAATATAAATTTTTCATATAATTGGTGGATATGGGCAAGATTTGACTTTTCCATTTATGGGTAAATCAATTAATTAAATAAAATACTTTCACAAGACACAGGCTGTGATAGTTTGGCCTTCAATTCCCTCCGACTGTTGGCATATCTCCTCCATCCCGTGAGTCAATAGCTTCCTTGATATAACAAGAAAAAGTCATAATAGGCGAAATGTGAAAGAAGGGGGTTGTGGCTTATTCTAATTTGTTTCTTTTCATTACCAAAATAGACAACTTGTGACATGGAAAGAGATATTGCATTAACATATGGAGTGCTTGAATTCCAGTTTCAATGGCTTCTGACAGTTGTTGCATACTGTCATTTTGATACTGATATATACCTATGTTACTTAATTGAATTATTGATTATTGAAAATGACAAATTATGTACTTGTTTATATATTTTTTTAATGTGAACTAATGCTTATTAATTCATCGATTATCATCTTAAATTAAAACTGTTTAAGTGATTCGAAAGAATTCAACTCAAATTACAATCATAAGAACAAGAGAAATTGTTACAAAGATTATATTTATCTTGCCAATATACAATCAATTGATGGTCTATGGCATATAAAATTCTTTGAATACAACGTGCTTAACTAATTAGAATGATTCTCATTGATAACTGACATTCATGCTTTCTAGCTGTTGCAAACATTGATCTCAATTATCAAATGGAAATATATATATATATATATATATATATATTTCATCAATTTTTGTCAATTGAACTAGTTCTGTTGTGATTTTATAAATAAAATATTATGCCTTCTGAAACCGTGTTTTATATTGGACACTTTGACCTTGGCACGTTTCCGAGACAGGTTTGTGGCCAACCACAAAACCAGTTACTTCTGCTTCTTTACATGTATATATATATATATGTAAACTCGAATTTGTTCTTAATAGCTCAAAAACTTTTCATTCATACCCAAGAGAAAAGGGAAAAATGAGATTAAAGATTACATTTCTGCTTTTGCTCTTCGTTCTTCCTCTTGCCTTAGCAAACCTAAGGGTTGGCTTTTACAGGTCTAGCTGTCCACGAGCTGAGTCCATAGTTCGAGCAGCTGTGCAAAGACGCTTCCGTCGTGACAGATCCATCACTGCAGCCTTGCTTCGCATGCATTTTCATGATTGTTTCGTTAGAGTAAGCTTTTATCATATTCCATATGTTCGAACACATGACCACCATTGATCAACGCTTTTGGCTTTAACTCTATTCTATCTGTTTTAATTCATATATATATATATATATATATATATATATATATATATATATATGGAGAGGATAAGAGTACGTCCTAATAAACATTGCACTTCATAAATATTATTAAATATATTTATGTATTTCTGAATTTTAATTAAATACGTATTTTTATATATGTTCTTTTTTTTCACTTTATCAAAAAAATTATATGATGAGCATATTATCCACATCTTTTTTTTTTTATTTGAATTGGTTATAATTGAAAGTTTTTTTTAGCCTTTCTATAATTTGAAAAAGACAAATATAGTCAATAAAAATTAATGAAAGTTTAAATAGGTTCAAGTCTCACCATACATGAATTTATTTAAATGTATACTAAGTTGTTGGTTTGGTTTGTCTATTTTGTTTATTTTATTGATTTCTTATGTGAAACGTAATATTGTTTGTGATTGTAACTTCTATTGTACTTGTAACTTGATAGAAATAAAAATAGTTGAATTTTATAAAATTGAGAGAGAGGAAGTGATGCGAATTTTAGTGACACAAGCTTCTTACATTCTACTTTATTTAGGGTTGTGATGCATCAATTCTCATAGACTCAACCAGCAGAACGCCATCAGAGAAAGATGCAGGGCCTAACTTGACAGTACGTGGATTCGAGCTCATTGATGAAGCAAAGAAAGACGTAGAAGCAGCATGTCGTTCAACAGTTTCTTGTGCAGATATCATAGCACTAGCAACCCGAGATGCTGTGCTTCTAGGAGGAGGACCCTTCTATGCAGTTCCTACAGGAAGGCGAGACGGTCTAGTCTCAGATCCTGACGAAGTAAACTTGCCAGGGCCAACATTGTCTGTCTCACAGGCATTCCAAATTTTCAGGGCTAAAAATATGACCTTGAATGATATGGTTACCCTTTTGGGTGCACATACAGTTGGTGTTGCTCATTGTAGTTTCTTTTTAGACAGGATTACAAGTTTCCAGGGAACTGGGCGTCCTGATCCTACAATGAATCCTGGTTTGGTTGCCAAGCTAAGGAATGTTTGTGGTGCAGCCAGTGCTTCAAACCCTGACCCTACAGCATTTCTAGACCAAGGCACACCTGTCACTGTCGATAATCAATTCTTCAAGCAGATTCGTTTAAGGAGAGGGGTAATGCAGATTGATCAAGAATTAGCTAATGATGGATTATCCAGACGTATTGTTTCAGGCTTTGCATCAAATGCAACTCTATTTAGAACCAGGTTTGCCCAGGCTATGGTGAAGATGGGAAGAATCCAAGTTCTTGTTGGAAAAGCTGGAGAAATCAGGAGAAATTGCAGTGTTTTTAATCCCAGACGGAGGGCCTTCTAAATTGAGTTGCGAAGGAAAGAAGGATTTGGCTGCAAGTTACTTTTGAAACTCAGCTCTAGTTGACATATCACATTTGTTTTCCATTCACATTAAACCAAATAAACGGGCTCAAACTTGATTTCTTCAAAAACGTTTAGTCAATCAGCCAAGCTCGAACATAAGAGTAACTGAACTCGTAAAGAATTTGTTTGAAATCCACTGGCCTTTTAAAGGGTTCTTTAATTTTATTTTTTCTGCTTATGTCATGTGGTGGGTTCTTCGCTGGACCATTTTTGTTTGTTTTACTGCGGCTTTTGGTCGATTGTATAGGGACCTTCCCCTGTTGAACTTGGTACTTAATACAATTACCAGCCTTTCAAAAAACAAAAATTTATGATCAAATACTGTATCACCTTTCATTCTTTCCCCTTTTTGGGGACATAAGTGCAGAACTTTGAATTAATTTGATTGTTTGAGTGACATAAAATTTTCGAAGGCATTAATAGTCATGAGATGAATTCGTAAAGCAATTAGGGATCATACATGTCATAATCAAATAGAATAGAATAGAAAGCCTCTTCTTTTCTCTTTCTTTTCAGTGTTCATAAAAGTGGAGACTGTCTGATAATCACATCAGTAACTCCCTTGTAAAGATAAAGCAATGATGATAATAGCATTAATAATAAAAATAAAAAGAACTCATGAACTAGCTATGGATTCCTTTGTCTGGTAAATGATCTTTTGAAAATTACTGCAGACTTATGATATCTTTTCAAGCGATATTTGTGGACAAAAGGCAAAAAGTTACTGCCATGAGATGACCCATTTCCGCAATTTATTGCACCACCCATGCTTCTTAACTGGACAATAATTGTTTTGTGGGAATAAGAATCATTCATGCAAGCATGAGAATTAACAAAGATTCAAGGAATATAGAAGAAACTTCAAAGCTTACTCGAGCATAAAATATGTGTACTTAATTATTAATTAAATTAAACATTTAAATATGAAATTTAAACCAAGCATAAAATTGTCCTTCCCATAATGTTTAAATCTCTAAAATAGAAGGAATATAAAATTTTATTCACTCTCTATTTGCCAACAATCAAAGTTTAAGTACATATGTACATTTATAATTTATAAACTCATGGGCAGCAAACTAAGCTCAACTTGGGCAGGACCCACAGTCCCTCCAGCCTAAAACATTGCTCAGTACTTGCTTCTAAAGATCCAAATTGGCCCAAAGAATTTATTGGGTCATGGAACTGATCAAATACCAAAACCATGTGCTTTACCTAATTATTATTCTTTTCCAACATCACCCGTTAACTTACAGCTTGGAGGATTAAGTAAACTTGGAGAAACATGAACTCCGTTAGTCTAACGTTTTGCCTTATTAATAAATGATTGGCTTATATATATAAAATAAAGTGACAAAATCAATTGGTTGTGAGTTCTAGATCTTAACAATAGCATCAAGCTTTGATTGAAGAAAGCAACCTTTGCAGTCCTCCGATAGTAAAGCTGAAATCAGAGTGAGGACGTTGCATTGCAAATGTTAGATATATATTTGATTTAAATTTTAAACGTAATAATTTTGATATGGGTAGGCATTCTTAATTAGTCTTTAAAATTATGAGAGAAGTGTAATCTTTATGTGAGAGATGGATTTTCTGTGAGGATTTTATAAAACTGTAGAGATGTTAAACATTGGTTACATGATATAGAAGGTATTTCATGGGTTTAAACGTTGAAGTATAAAAATTTATTTTGTTTTGGAGCTCAAGTTTAGTGTTTGTTTTTAAATATTTTATATTCTTTGTAATTGTTAGGTTTATGGTAGAGTTTTTTCTCTCGCGTTCTTGAATGCATGTGGACAATGGAAGTCAAATCACGTTAAAATTATTTACTACGAGTGATTATTTTTGTGTAAATCTTGATATGCGGACAAGTTTTATTTAAAAATTATTTTTTTCTTCTTTCTCAATTTTCTATCTACAGATAGATTGGTGTGAACATTTGTTTGTTTAACTAGGCTTTAAATTGATCATTGTCGCAAAGGACTTGGTAAAATGATCTATTTTTAAATTTTTCATACGTATAAACCATATAAATGTGTGTGTGTGTTCTCTATGCTTAATCAAATGAAAAAAGTTGTAGATTTATGAAGAATCCCACATGTTAATTTTATTGCAAATCGTAGCTAGATCAATTGGCCCCTAAGAAACATTCACTGATTCACTTATCTAAGTTATCAGAGTCATGATTTTATTAAACACATATGGAACCAATTAACAACATTGCAATCATGTTTAGACAATGCACATCAAACTGTTGGAAAATTATTGCTATATGGCACTTATTCATATGCTAGATCTTAGGAAAAAAGGGTCCAGAAACATAAATAGGCTCTAACATAATTGTTTCTTATATTCTTTTCTTTTTCTGAAGAAAACATTATGATCAAAAAAAAGAACAAACACCCTATGCCTAGGGTGAGGGATTTGCTATGGAACCTATAGCTGACCACTTTATCAGTACAAAAATTTATATCAAACAGTACAGCTTGGAGGGACAAAAAAAGCCCCAACCCATGTTGTTTGTACACTCTTTTTTGACAGTCATCAATGCTTTTTGCAACTGTTTAAGTTGAATGGAACATCTCTCCCTGTAAAAAGAGAAGTCTTAGGTTGAATTTGTAGACCAAGAGCTAGGTATAGAATTAAAAAGAAACAAGAAAAAAAAAACAAAAGAATCAAAGTGAGTATCCTTATCACCTCCACGAATTTGTTAATTGACGCTATTTTAATCTAGACAGAGTAATAATTGGTCTGACATCTTATAGTTTCCTCAAATTCATGTATCTTGAAGATGCCATTACCCCACCGGACTATAAAAGATACAGCAAGAGAAAAGGAAAAAAAAATGCTTCAATAATTGTTACCAATGAACTGTTAATTTGCTAACATAAAGTAATTAATTCAATGGAATAGTAATCATGTGAACATCTTGGTGTATCTATATATATATATATATATATGGGGGTTCAAAGAATAATACTCCCATGAGGATTGAAGCACATGAAGATTAAACATTTGTTCTTAAAGCGAGGTAGAAGAAGCCGAATGCGACATTTCCTTGGGAAATTCTCTTCTTCTTCTTCATCCTCACATTGTCAACATATAGTTACAGGAAAGATTGACTAATATAAGTGCAACAAGTAGCAATATTCAATTTAAGGGCAAGCAAAGCCATTATCCTTTTGTCTTCCTTTTTGCTGGTCAAAATCGGTTTTGATGATTTAGACAAAGCACGCAATGTGTCAGAAGTAGCAAGTTTGGTCTGTTTGTAATCCTGGTCAAGAAGCAAAGTTTAGATAGTAGTCAAGAATTTATTGACTTGTTAATTGAGTTTGTGGTCCAATTATGTTTGACAAAGAAAAGCAAAACAATAAGGTCGGAGAGACAAATAGTTGAATTTAGTGGTCCTATACCTCCTAATATTCCTCAGGTGATGTTGATATGATGGTTGGAGTTTGGATATATAAACATACTTAGATTTTTAAGTTGCTTTTCTTTTGTATAAAGACAATTGACCGTTTCGATTAAGATTGGAAGGGTGATCGATCTTATTTCTATGTACACTTTTACTTCTTCCAAGTAAGTAAATAATTTATTACCATAATGATTGATATTTGCATTGAAAAAAAATATAAATTATAGATACTAAAATAAAATCACTTTTAGGAGTGTGATTTTTAAATATTTAATTTTTATAATCGTATGCGTCTTTTTTTAACCTCTCATAGCATATGTAGAGGGATACGATCTTGAAATTTAAAAGATATGAGAAAAATAAATTTTTCTTATTAATATTTTCAACATAAAATCTATTTGACGAATCAAGGGATCAAGCATCACATTTTCTCTGCTTAATTGAACAACTAAATAAGTGAATCAAAATTCCCCTAAACAAATCATACACTATTCTTTTGGCTAGTTAATTAGCTCTAAAGTTAAATTACATAAGGATGTAAATGTAAGATTTGTTATGACTATTCACTCCCACATTTCACTTCTTAATCAATTATGAAGGATGTTAATTCCTTTTATTGGGGGGAACATGAGCTGTGTAAATTAAATTTTTTTAATCTTATTTTTTGTGTTGAGAATAAAGTAATATTATAAAGGTAGACAAAGAGCTAAAAGAAAAATATTGATGTAAACAGCTGGATGAAACGAGTCACGCTCAGCAGCAGCGGAGAAATTGAAGTAATAGTTGCAGTATTACGAAAGAGAACAGTAAGCACAGCGAAAACATAAAAAGGCTGTCACCACAGTGAAGATTCCTTTCACTGTTAAATTAGTAGGCAGTTTTCCATTTGTAGATAAAGTCCAAAAGCCTAGAAAACCTTGTAAAGGTGACAGAAGTGGCAACCTACCAAACACCCATGCCATCAGTCCCATGCAACTATATTATTTATTTATTACTCTTGTTGTTCTCACTTCTTTTCCTTTTCTTTTTTGGAGAATTTTGCAGATAATTTTTTGGGGACACCGGCCAACATCTAGTTCTGCTTTTGGGGCACATGTATTGAGCATTTTCGCTTTGATTTGCTCGAACTACTTTAGCCCCCAGTGTGTGCGTTTCACCAAACTATCTACATTTAGTTTCCTTTTTTAGTTCCCTTAACGAGGATTCATATGCATAATATGTGAGCCACTCAACCATAGTATATATTAATTATTATTAACAAAAATATATATTTCCAAATGTTAATAATGTAAAAGCATGTTACATTGGATTAGAATTGAAACTGATATTAGTCTTATAATATTGAGTGAATGCCAGCCTTGGGACTATATATTGAGGTGCCATTTCGTCATGCATCATTATTTACTTTGTAAATTAGCTAATCTTCACATTGATGTGAAATTCCTAATTATTTATAGCGGGGATTGCGGGTTAATAGAGCAGCAGTGAAGGATCCCATGAGTAAAATTACAAAAAGGAGAAATTTCCTTTCCTGTGAATTTTGGTTATTCATCTCACAAAAGGAAAGAACAACAGCATTTCCTTTCCACTTTTTCACACACACATATATATATATATATATATATATTCATGATAATAAATATAAAAAAGGTTTTTATATCATGCATGTATTGTGATACATCACTATCTTACAAGGATAGTTTTTTTATCTTTATAATGAGGTAATGAAATCCGTATTGCTACTTTTCATATATATATATATATATTTATATATATAAAGTTTTACTGCTCTCGAATAATCTACTTAGTATAAATGACCCTTTGAAATTTACGGAACCTGAGGCGACCCTGAAAAAAAAGGAGAGAAAGTGCAAATTGATGTTGATAGGGAAGATTTTGGAAGTGATGCACTGTTATATGATAAGCTATGCTACATCCAGTCTTCCATCTATAATCAAAAGACTAGAAATTTGACCAATATTGCCGACAAGCCTAATTATCAATAAATTCAAGCACATGCCTTTTTTTTAAATAAAATAAATCAACCAAAAGTTTCTTTAATTTTCAGGTGGTGTTTATCATTTAAGACGGTGTTGGGGCAATAGTCATCTCAAGTCTTATGTAATAATATTTATCCATCAATAAAATTCGTTTGTCTTTCCCAAAAGAAGAAAAAATAAAATCAACAATCTAGTAACTATCTTATATATTTATATTAATAATACATGAAAACTCATTGAATATGTGAGATTTCCTTCTCTTATTCTATAAACTTCAACCTAGCTCTTGGAAATCTGAATTTGACCATTGTAGTTTCTTAAGGAGATATATGAATTAATTTGGCTAGTAATGATCATTATCATCATTGATATGTCACCATTGGACCACTAACATTTACCGTATCACTTTCAAAATAACAAGAACATATGATATCTTTTAATGTGCGTGCCATAACAAATTACTATAGAATTCTTTTTACACTAATAGATAAATTCAAATACGTTCATCATTATTATATAGATTACATATATTTATGGCTTTGAGTTTTGGAATAAATATAAGAAAGAATAACAAGGCACCGTTCTGTCACCCTTATCAAATAAAAACTAAACCAGGACGATCATCCACACAATACAAAATCCTTTGAAACAGAGACCCAAAACCGCGTCTGAAAAAACCCAGAGTCGGTTCCTGTTTTATGCTCAGGGAGAGAGAAAGAAATGGGGGAGGGAGAGGAGACAAAGTGTTCGAAGTTTAAGCCAACCTTTAAGACCCATTTTCCTCCTCTCTCTTAATATAAAAAGTTTTACAGAGAAGATGGCAGTGCCACTGTAAGCCATGTTTGCTTAACGTCACGGCTCCTTATAATAAATTATTATTTCACCATTTTTTGACCATCACTTTGGATTGTTTCTCTTTATTTTTTTTTTCCCATCTCTTTTACATTTTATTATTATGAAAAATAAGAAGTTGTCTCTCCCCTTTACAGCGACCCAGCTTTCCATGCATTCCTTCACATGCACTTGCCATATAGCCGAAACCCTAGCTTTCCTTCTCCAACCCTTTCACATCCTCTTTTCTTTCTTGTCTCTTTTACCATTTTGACCATTCTTTTCAAAGGTAATGTGTTATTGGAGTTAATATGATATCTAACAACCATAGAAGTTGATATCAGAATTATTTCATTAAATATGATGTAATTAAGACTAAGAATGGTATGACTGGGTTGTAATGAAAATTGTGTTTTGTGTAACAACTACAATGCCAAATAATGAATTTAAATTTATAGCTCAAATAGAGAATTTTCAACCACAACTTTGCAATTAACTCAACCACAATGCCAAACTCAACTTGAAATTGAAACTGTTTTGAAAGGTAAGTAGCTAGGAACAATAATAGCTTATGAGTAATATAATACTACTATGTTTAGCTTTTCTATTATTATAATTATTGGAATCTAAAGGGTGGCATTACTACTATTCAAGAGGGGGAAAATGTGTAACATTGGCAATCTTTTGACTGCTAGCTAATTATGTTTCAATGCTAATCTAAAATAATATTGACAGACTAAACCCACCAGAAAGTATGCCTTTTTTCACCTTTTGTTAAGTAGGAAAAGTTGATGAAAAAGTTTGAATAATATGGATACAAAATCCCTAAACCAAGGAAACTAAATAGAATTAATTGAGTCGGTTGATGAGTAGTAAGAGCAAGATATGATGGAATTCCACTTGATTGAGCAAACAAAAAAAAAAAAAGAAGATATGATGGAACACTTTGATAAAGCTTTGAGAGGCAATCAAGTAATTTCAACTCTAGGAGGTGCAAGCCACATAAGGGTGATTTGGTAACTTTAGAAATTCCATCAGGTTCTTTATATAAATTCACCCTTCTAATGTATTCTAGACTGTGTATTCATGTGCTTTGTTTTTTTTCTCCTATATTTTAAACCTAGGTTTCAGCTTCAAAGCCATTTTTTTGTTGTTGTTGTTCTTCATCACAGTAATGGAAGATCAAGCTCCAGACCGTAATAGTCCTAGCCATGGTTCAGAGAGAAGTGAACCAGTCAGGTCACGGTGGACTCCAAAGCCAGAACAAATCCTCATACTTGAGTCCATCTTTAACAGTGGCATGGTAAACCCTCCAAAAGATGAAACTGTGAGAATAAGAAAGCTGCTTGAGAAATTTGGTTCTGTTGGCGATGCTAATGTCTTCTACTGGTTCCAAAACAGACGTTCAAGGTCTCGCCGCCGACAACGACAGCTGCAAGCTAGCCTTGCAGGAGATCATCAACAAAGAAACCAAGCACAAGTAGTTGGTGGTGCAATTCAGTATGAAAATAGTACTGCTGCTATGGGGTTTGCAAATTCTCCTTCTTTTGCTAATTCTTCTCCATCTTCTTTCCTCGTTGGCTCCTCTTCTTCTTGCGGTGTCATGGGTGATGATGGGTTTGAAAATCTACTCTCAATGTCTGGTCAAATGGGATTTCAAGAAGTTGGGCAGAGCTCGAGTGTAACATCAGTTTTGTGCCCATCAGAAACTCCCAATTTGCACTACCAATCTGGTAAATGCATGGCCGAGAGTTAATTCCTTCGATTGCTAACATTTTGTTTTGCCTCTTAATTTTTCCTTTCATTCCATCAAAACATAATTTTTATTTCATGTTTGGTTTATGGAGATGACATGGAGTACTGTTGATTCTTGTCAACCACTTAAAAATTATACTTTCTTAATTCCCCCAAATTTATGTTTTAAAATTCATGAATTTCAAAAGTCAGGTAAGGTTTTTCTTCAGATTGAAAACGACAAAGAATAAAGTATCTATAACAGTAACTTTCTTGTGATATAACAATGTATTTTGTGTTTGATAAGAGAGTTGCACTATACCCCATAAATATACTACATTTTTTTCCATCTTTGATCTTTCTCTTGGCTATTTAAAGAAAATTTTATGAGTTGCAAGAGAAATTAATTTTATACAGGAGGAACTAATGATTGAAAGAACCTAAGCCAAACACTTAACTTTTCCCAGGTTTTCTTAAAGATTCTCTACTTTCTCTTGTTTTAAGATTTGAAGCTTTCTTCCAATATTTAAGGGAACAATAGAAAAGGAAAACCTTAATATCGGTTCCTCAATTTCTTTACAGTCTTCAGACCTAAAAGCTAGCTTTATTAGAAGAACATATAGACTGCCATTATACCAGCTGTTCTGCAGCAGAATTTCAGCATGGGATCTGGCAGCTATTAAGTGCTTAATTTTTTGCGACTGACTTAAAAAGGCTGGAAATCTGGAGCAGTAATGGCAAAATGTTCTACATTCTAGCAGTACCTAGGAAATAAAGTTAATTAATCTGTGCCTTGAATTCCCTTGTAACTAGGATTCTTTTAGCTTTTTTTTCAGGATTCATCACAGTGTTTATCAATGGAGTCCCAACAGAGGTTCCAAGGGGGCCACTTGACATGAAAGCCATGTTTGGTCAAGATGTAGTGCTGGTCCACTCCTCGGGTGTCCCTGTCCCCATGAATGAGTTTGGCTTTTTACTTCAGAGCTTGCAGCCTGGCGAAAGCTATTTCCTGGTGAGTTCATTTGGAAGATGATTAATTATGGCTAGCTCTGCCCACCTAGAATTTTAGAGCAACACTCTGGCTCTAAAATTCTATGTTTTAATCTCCAAGGAATCCGCAGTCACTTCTCTTCTTCTATCTCCTTCTTCACCCCAGTAGAGAGTTGTCTCTCTGTCTATTTTAATTGCTTGGAATTTGCTTTGGGAAGTGTAGATTTTGGTTCCATATAGTAAAAATCACAATATTTTCTTTCTCAAGTTCAAGGACAAAGTACATAAATTTTCTTGGTGAGAGGAATTTTCCGGAATTCCTCGAAAATTCTCACACGCGCACACAATCTTTATGTTTTTACAATTCAAAGATATGCTGAGATCATAGACCGTACCCTTAATTGTTTTCAGGTTGTAATTAGGGTTCTTAATTAAACTTAATTTTAAATTCTTTACTTATGCTTTTAGAAAATAACATCACAATTTTCTCTGACCCTAAGGGTATACAATTTCTCACTGAGATAAAAAAAAAAAACTTTGATTACAGGTTTCAAGACCAACTTAAAGAGCTGCAAACTAGTGGGGGCTGCCAGTATTTTGTGATAATATGCAACTATGCGACAAGACCCAAGTTTCCCTTTGCTATTTTCTTTAATTTATATCTCTCCTTAATTTCTTTCCTTTTATCTTTGTTTCTCTTGTTTTATAGGATGAACTTAGTCAACCTGAATATTACATAAATCTACAGAAACCTTTTCTACAACCCAAGAGATTAGTTAAAGTGTGGGATATATATACATCTAGAAGCTAATTAACAATATTAATAATATATAATGTCATAATTAAACTTATTATTTACTGCCAAATCCGCCTAACAGTGCTGCTTATATTACATGCTGTACCAAGATCATATCACATTCGGTTCAGTAGTCCTTTCCATTTTACCATGTTTGCATATTGGATGTTTCCATGTTTCAAATAAATAGAAGCCTGCTGGTTTATAGGGCATTCAAGGCAACCAATTTGGAACTTCAATATTTTCTTATTACAATTGCTTTAATACCAACTGGCAATGGCAACCTTAAAGGGTTATTAAAGATTCACAGTAACTACTATCTAATTGACATGTTCTTACCATTTACATATGCACGATCTACCACTCACACACACACACACACACACACACACATATATATATATATATTGTTATTAACAGTAATTATAAATGTTAAATGTTGAATACTACTGGTAAAAAAGGTAATGGAAACTAGGGAGGAGCCGACTCATCATTCCATACACTGTCTCTAACTTTCCATATCATACAATGTCATGCATGGTTCCAACTTGAAAGATTCTTTCATTTGATTTAGATGGAAATGACAGATTGAATTGTCCTTATGTCCTGCATTTAGTCAAAATTTCCATCTAATTAACTTGTAATTTATATATTTCATCTATTGAATACATTTTGCAAAAACAAATGAGATTGAAACTTATCAAATAATTAAAGAAGAATTGATTTTTTTACCCAATTCAAAAATTCGGGGAATTAAATAAACTTGAGAAAAGGTTTAAATTAATCACTCTACTGAAGGTGATGGATTGAATTTACTACTCATCTTTGAAGGGATACAATTTTATCATTGTACTTTATAATTACGTTCAAAAATAGCAAAAAATTAACTTTTAATTATTTTTTAATCAAATTAATAAAGTCACTTGCAAAATTGCACATGTTAGAAAATGAATGGTAATTTGATCTATTATCTTTAAACAAAGTGATGAATTTGATCCTTATCACAATAAAATCCAACAATCAAGGGTTAGCCTAAAAGTTGTTAAAACTTCCTTAGGAGGGATAAGGTTCAAGGTTCAAGGAAGGTTCAAATTTCTTTCTCCCCTTGAAAATGTACTATCATTTTCCTTTGACATGGTGGTGTATTCATGCATGTATGTTAATGGTGATGTGAATAATAATTTAAAAAAAAAATGGTGATGTGTATAATATAATGTTATAAAATGGAAATAATTCTGAATTTAAAAACTCATAATTCTAATTAACCTTACAAAGTCATGGATTTCAATCCCCCAATTTTCAAAATTTTGCTGAAACAAATGAATTTAATTAACATTTGGGAATCACAACTTCAATTTTAAGAGTAAAAATTTGCACTCATGGATTTCCTTTTGCCTTACACACCTGAAAAATTTTCCAAAGAATATGTTCTCAAGCCTATATAAGTCAAGTCGTGTCAAGCTTCTCAAGCCTAAAGCATTTCAATTTCTTATTGCATCTATTTTCTGACGCTTCAATTTGAAGTTTTAGCTTTACCTTTTATAAAAGATTTTTGTTTTTAGTTTTTACAAAGCTAAAAGCTATTTTTCAAAACTTATTCGGCTTAGCTTTAGCTTTCTAAAATAGAGAAACTGCCTTAAAAGTTAGACCAAGCAAGCAACATGTTAAACAGCATATATATATATATATATATAGAGAGAGAGAGAGAGAGAGAGAGAGAGAGAGAGAGGTTGCTTAGAAGATCAAACACTAGTAACCACATTCTTTCTTCCGAAAAGATGATTTTAGGACTCTATTATCTTGGATTTCCACCATTTGCTGCTGGTATTTATTTGGTGTGGTGGTTGATGTTGATGACTTTTAATGCCCTGTTTTGGATTTGATTTTAATTTGTCTTTGGTGTTACTAGTTCTATGTTTTGGGTGTGGCTTAAGTTTGATTATGATTTTCCTTTACTCTATTTTGTTTGTAAGGTGTTCAAACAGTCCTTTGTTGGGATGCTGATAATAAAATAAATCTATTTGATCGAGTAAAAAAAAAAAGTTCTACTTTCTTTGAATATTACAACTATATATATATAATATTTTTACAATTTACAGTATCTACATACACTAGTTACCGTTATTTCTATCTCTTGTCTTGGAATTTTGAACCAATGTTCCAAAATACAGAAATATTGTATTTTAAACTGTGAAAAACTTACTATTATAACTAAGTGGCTGCTTGCTAATAATAATAACTATAAAATCCAGCTGCTACATTCCAGGAAAGAACCAAAAGACAGTTGTTTCCTAAGATTTTCCGTGAAAGTACCCTTTACCTAGAAATCAGCTTTAATTTGTTTTCTTTTTCCCAATCTTATAAGTAGGCAAAAAATAAAAAAATTGCATGGGCGGTACGTGGATTCCCCATTGAATGGAGGTCTCGAAAAACCAAAAAAAGAAATGATTAATGCAAAGCAACTTGGCCTTCAACACCGACCAATATAACCAATCTGATGCAGACGGATGTTTGTTATGCTATTTTTCTTTTCTTTTCTTTTTTATTTTTTTCTCAGAAACATAGGGCACATTTACTGAGAAATGCCCATGTGAAAATTCCGAGTTAAACATTTTTATTGGCTGCCATGTGATTAATGAAATTTTTGCATTTGTTGCTTAGATTCTATATGACATGTAGTTTTTTTTTGCTGACCAGGAAACAATTAGTCAACTTAATTGGGGTAATCCAATGGAGTTCGTAAATTTATAATCATGCTCATGATTTGAAAGGGGAGACAAACGGGTTCTTCCTTTTACTCGGGTTTTTCTAGGTTTTTGTGAACATTGCGTGGACTCAACTTTGTTTTATGATTAGTCTTTCTTTTACCCTTTGTTTCACTCAACATTCTTTCAATGTGGAACACTTCAAATCCTTTTTAATTTCTTATTTTGGTTGGTTTTTAAGTTTGTTTATACATGCACACGGAAAAAACAAGATAAATCAAATTACTCGGAAAAAAAGGGAAAAATAGTGCTTGGTTTCCCGAGGAACGAAGAAGAAAAATAAGAAAAAAGGGTTATGTGATCTGACTTTGTCACTCATTGGTTGCAACAAAGGCTACATCCTTTTATTCCCCCATAGTATATGAATAATTAAGTCTTGCACATGGTAGCTAGATAGATCTCTTAGCGTGCACTACAATCTAAATAAGTATTGAAAAGTTATCATAAATTTTAGTTAACCAAGACCTAAGTTAAGTTGCTCATGACAACATGAAAAGCTATATAAGACACAATAACCTTAACAATCTCCTCCATGATGTATTGCTCTTGCCTCTAAACCTCGATGCAACTTCCTAGAAATTAAATTTCTCTGTTAAAAAGAGCTTTTGTGGGCTGTCATTATCATAAACTCTTCTTCACAAAAACATATGAGACCTCATTGTTTACAATTTTAGGCAACCGCTCACATGCAAGTTACTTATCTCTCTCAAGATAGTCCACTTCCTTCATATGTCAATTCCCCTATCTAGAGATTGATCATTTTATCATCCACAAGCTTAGCAAATTCATTCTTCAGTCATGGTGTTTCCAACTGATAATATCTTTTATCCTTTACTTTGAAACCATAAATATAGGCGAATGCTTTCAATCTCTTACATATATTGTGGATCCTAAAGGTATTATGAATGCTTCAATCATGGGACGCTTGTGTCCCTAAACCACCATCAACACCAAAATCAAAAGGAGTAGAACCAAAATTATCATAGATGCAGTAGGAGCAATACTAACAGATAAAGCCCTCCTTGTCCTAGTAACAGATCTAACAACAATTGCAGTTCCTCTCCTAGATTTAGTAACAACAGCAATAGGTCTTCTTAATCCACCAGAAGCAGCCTTAGGTCCTTCTTGTACCCCAAAAGTAGTAGTTCCCCTTGAAATTGAAGCATGTCCTCTTGAAGTACTACCAGCAGATCCACCAACTCTTCATCGAAGATAAACCTGAAATTAGAAGCCTTTGGTTGCTGTATCAGTGAAAATGAAGATAGTAAGACAACAGGATAGCATGTGGAGATCACATGTTGCTTGAAGGAGGAATGCTTTTATTTAAGAGTGTAAAATGCACGGTATTCACCTTTATTGTTTTCTTAGGTAGTTAGTTAGATATTTTCTCTCTTTTTTATAACTATTTTTCAAGGCTTATTTTCTTGTATAAATATCACACTTTGTAACTAATTTCTTTTTGAGGAATGAAAGAAAATTTCTTCTTTCCCCAAAACTTCTTCTTATAGCTTCCGTGATTCTCACATGGTATCAGAGTATTGATATGAGATAGGGATTTCACGATGCAATTTTTCTTCAGATAAGTTGAACCTTTGCATTTGATTCATGCCATTCAATCTGTTGAATAATTTTAGATTTTTCTTTCTTTCACTTATCAATAAATCGTGTTCTTGACTCTATATTTCTGGTTTTCTTTTTGAGAAGATTTTCTTTGAAATTTTTTCAATTGTGTTTGAATCTTAATCTATTAGTACTTGATTCTTGTTTGCTCTTCAATCTGTGTGGAATTAGTATTCATGGCTGAAAATACATAAAACATAGAAAATGTAAACTTAAAACCCTAGATCTAAGAATTCACATTTAAAAGATTCACAATCACCTTATTATGTGCATCATAGTGATAATCGTAGATTTGTTATGGTGAATCCTAAACTTACATCTATCAACTGCATAGCTTGTAGTAGATCACTTTTGTTGGCTTTGTCTATAAAGAATAAGACCGGTTTCATTAATGGGACAATTGTTAAACCAAACATAATTGATTTTTTATATAATTCATGGAATAGATGCAATAAGCTCATAATGGCATCTATAGTTTTCTACATGGACAATGCAATAGGCATTAGAAATACTTTAAACAGAATTTTGCACAACCTGATGACACACATGTCTGTAACTTATAATACATTTTAGGCAATGTGAATTAAGGTATTAGAAGTGTAGATTCATACTTTATTGAACTCAAAGGCACATGGGAAGAGTTGAGGAATTTTAGGCTCTTACCACATTATGAGTGTGGTAAGTATAATCCAATTTGGTTTAATAAATACCCAAATCAATATTAGAAAGATATGGTTTTCAGGTTCCTAAATGGACTCAACAAGTTTTTTTTAGCACTAAGGTGATAGATAATATCCATGGAACCTTTGCCACAGTTGGATAAGGCATATAACATGGTTCTAAGGGAGGAACCTTAAAGGAATCTCTTGTTACAATCAAATCTAAAAGATTTCAAATTTACCAAGGGAAAAGGTAATTACAAGAAAAGGACAGCAACAGTTAATTATGTTTTTCTTGGAAACAATACTTTTCCATGGACTTCAATATAGTCTGAGCAAGATGAAAAGGTTGTTGGCATAAACTCCATGTCTTAAATATAACTCATCAAGCATCTAGTTTAGAAATTAATGACACTTCTCAGTAAAAATGGTATAAACAGTGACGAGCTTTGTGACAGTTCACCAAATAAGCAACAAACAAAACCTTTCTTAGTCAACTCTGTCTTTGCAAGTATTATATATGGTATTTCTTATTTCAATACCACAAATAACCTCTCACCTAGGTATAAAAGTGTTAATGATGCCATGTTTAAGCATAATTCCTGGGTTGTAAACACTGGAGGTAGTGATCATATATCTTGTTTTTTAGGATAATATTAGTTTTACTAAACTAGCAAAAGACTACTATGTCTAGTTGTGAAACAATGCAAAGGCTTTTGTAATGTATTCTGGAACGGTCAAATTAACATCATTGTTGGCTTTGCATAATGTCATGTGTGTTCCTTCATTCAATTTCAACCTTATATCAGTAACTAAGTTAACATTTTATTAAAAAACTTGTGTGTTTTTTACGGATAAAATGTATGTTATTCAGGGTCTTTTCTCATAGAAGGTGACTGGTGTTGTTAGAGTAACCTCAGGATTATAATTTTTACAAGATTATCAAAATGAAGATTATCATACAAATTTAGTCTTGATAATTTTATACATTTTTCTTTTAAACATTCTATCAATTCTTGTAAAATAGTTCCTAAGCAGCTTGATTTGTGGCAACATACATTCAAATAGAATAAGTCTCATTCACAAACAATGTCTTGAAATTAATTGTTCAAAGACCTTAATATGTGAAATTTGTCCTAGCTAAAATGAAAAGATTACCATTCCCTGTTTATATAAAAAATACAACTTCTACTTTTGAAATTCTGCATGCAAATATTTAGGGACCTTATTCAATCCCAACTATAAAAGGTCAACATTATTTCTTTACTTTGGTGGATGATTTTACAAGATTTAATTAGATCTTCTTAATGAGAAACAAGTCAAATGTGTCAACTATTTTATTAACTTTTCACAAATATTTTCAGAATCAAATTTCAACCACTATTAAATGTTTCAGAACTAATCATGTAAAGGAGTTTAATCTTCTTGATTTTTATGAAAAACATGGCATAATGCACCAAATGTTTTGTGTGGAAGCCTCTCAACAAAACGAGGTTGTTGAGAGAAAACATCAATATGTTTTTGTAGTAGCTAGAGTATTGATGCATCAGTCTTATTTGCTTATTCCTTTTCAGGGAGAAACTGTTCTTGTAGCTACTCATATAGTTAACAGGATACCAACAAAGGTTTTGCATGATAAATCACCTTATGAAATGCTTTACTTTAAACCTCTTTCTTATGAACATTTTAAGGTGTTTGGCAACTTATGTTTAATGTCTATATTGGCACAAAACAAAAGAAAATTGGACAAAAATGCAATCAAATGTGTATTTGTCGATTATCTAAATGGAATCAAAGGGAATAAAGATTATGAGATTGATGCAAACATGTTACTTATATATAGAAATATAGTTTTTCATGAGCATATTTTCCTTTTTCAGTCATTGCAGAATAGCTCACATCAATTTACATTTTCACAAATATCTAAGCTGCATGACTTTAATTTTGGCATTTTAGCTCTTGATATTGTTGATTTTCCACCAAATTTCCATTCCATAGTGAGTCATCTTCATTTACACTAGTTACATCTTTTGACACTTCTTCTCAATCAGAATTTATTCATTATTAACCTCATTCTTCTAAACTTCTCATTGAATATAACAATATAGAGTTAGCTATTGCAACAGCTGATCATGCTATTGATACTACTTCATTGCCTAAAAAAAGTAATAAAACTAGGCATGTTCTCAAATTCCTTGATGTCTATCAAATAAAACTTCTTTCTTCTTCTCATTTAGTAGCATCACATCCTATAATTAAATTTTTTTTCTTGTAATTAGTTATTTATTACTCATAAGACATTTATTGCTACATTATCTCAAACATATGAACCTATTACACATGTTCAAGGTGTTAAACATTCTCATTGGCAAGATGCTATGAAATGTGAATTGAAAGCATTAAAGGACAATAGAACATGGAGTGTTGTGCCTTTTCCTACTGATTCCTTTGCCATAGGTTGTAAGTGGGTGTTTAAGGTGAAAATGAATGTAGATGGTACTATAGAAAGTAAAAAGCATAGTTAGTAGCTAAGGGTACCAGTCAAAAGAAAAGCTTTAATTATCTAGAAACATTCAGCCTTGTTGTAAAACAAACTACTATGAGAGTTTTATTAGCTTTGGTAGCTGCCAAAGGCTAGTTTCTATCTAGTTTCTATCACAATTGGATATTAATAATGCTTTCTTAAATGGAGATTTAGAAGAAACAATTTATATGGATATTCCCCAAGGTTATTTTATTGAAGAGGAACATCCATCTGGTTTCAAGTTAGTTTGTAAGTTTCATAAGTCAATATATGATATTAAGTAAGCTTCAGGACAATGAAATTCTAAGTTCACTACTTCTCTGCTAAAGTATGGCTTCACTTAATCTTTCGCAGACTATTTTTTAATTACAATGACAACTATTAGTGGTGAGTTCATTGCCTTATTAATTTATCTTGATGATATTGTCATTGCAAGTACCATAGTACAAGCTACATATCATGTTTAATAGTATTTGACCTCTTAATTCAAGCTAAAGGATCTAGGTACATTGAAGTACTTTTCAGGTCTCGAGGTTACAAGGAGCCAAAAAAGTACCTCGATTTGTCAAGAGGAAATTACACTGGATCTTTTAGAAGAATTTGGTTTACATTGGGTTAAACCAGTGATTACATCTATAAATTACAATCACAAGTTTAGTAAAATTATTGACAGTGGTAAGGTTGCAGATTCGACAAGACATAGGCAACTGGAAGGCAAACTTTTGTACCTCACATTTACGGGACCAAATATTTTATATACTGTTCAAATATTATCACAATTCATGGAAAATAGCCTATCAAGTGTTAAAATACCTTAAGTTTACACCAAGGTAGGGTATATTATGGAAATCATATTCTAATTCGGTGTTATCCGCTTATTCAAATAGCGACTAGGCTAGATGCCCAGGCAAACGCAAGTCAGTTACTAGTTACTGCATATTCTTAGGGGAATCATTAGTCAACTAGAAATAAGCAAACGGTTGTTGCTCGAAGTTCAACAGAAACTAAATATCATTCAATGGCTTCTATTTGTTGTGAGGTCATTTGGTTAAAGCATTTGTTGACTGATTTTGGCATTCAACAAAGATCACTAGTCAATCTACACTATGATAATCAATCTGCCATTTATATCTGTCGTAATCCAACTTTTCATAAATGCATAAAAACATAAAGATGAACTGTCATTTAACAAGGAGAAAATGCTGATGGAACTAATCAATCCAGTTTATATCCTAACAGATAGGCAGATTGCAGACTTATTTAGAAAAGGACTGCAACCAAAGCAATATTACAAATTATTAAGCAAGATGAATATCCATGATATACATGCTCCATCATGAATATCCATCTTGAGGGGGAGCATTGAAAATAAGCCTAAAGTTAGAAGCTTTTGGCTATTGTATTAGTGAAGAATGAAGAAAGCAAGACCATAGGACAACATGTGGAGATCACGTATTGCTTGAAGGAGGAATGCTTTT
Source organism: Theobroma umbraticum (assembly GCF_002168275.2). Classification (NCBI taxonomy): domain Eukaryota; kingdom Viridiplantae; phylum Streptophyta; class Magnoliopsida; order Malvales; family Malvaceae; genus Theobroma; species Theobroma umbraticum. The sequence goes on along the minus strand of NW_018397259.1, from coordinate 6,420,594 downwards.
ATTTAAGATTGTAAAACACACCATATTTACCTTAACTATTTTCTTAGGTTGTTAGTTAGATATTTTCCCTCCTTTTGTAACTAATTTTTCAAGGCGTATTTTTCATACAAATACCACACTCAGTCAATAATTTATTTTTGGGGAAGAAGAGAAAAATTCTTTTTCCCATAAAACTTCTTCTTGTAGCTTTAGTGATTTTCACACTGTTGATGCAAATCCATGAATAGTTGAAATAGACAATGTATTTTTCTTGAATTTAAAATATAAAAAAATTCATTAGCTTTGGTAAATTGCATATTTAATGTAAAAAGTGGGTGTAGAGATTACCTTTCTATTATGTCTCATAAAAACTTTAGGATAGATTCTTCTATTATGACCAAGCTTAAAGCAAAAAGTGCATCTAATAGTGCTCCTTCTTCTAACATTCTAGTCCCTAGCTGGTGCTTCCTTAAGTTCCTTTTTTTAAATTTTTCTTGGGTCTTCCATGCAGATTGAAGCTCTCAACTATGTTGTTGGTGACATAATCACTTTTCACATTAAAGTCAAATGTGTAATTTTCCGACATTGTTAGTGAATTTTCCATCAACTAGTTGTAAGCATCACCATTTTCACCTTTTATCTTCACTATTGCCTTATTCTAGTCCCACTCATTGTAACCTTTAACAACCTTCAACCTTCAAATCCAATCCCATAAACCTCTATTTGAAATTATTGTTTGAGTACCTAGCACACCATATTTGACTTGCATTGGGAATGATTTATGTGATGATGTCATTTAGCCCTCTCCATTTAAGAAATTTGAAACAATTAATTAGGCAAATAATAAGTCAATGAAATGAAATAATTAATGGAAAATAGTCAATGGATCAATTGACCTTTTGGCCACAACTCATCACCACCAATAGTCTGTTGAAGTCATCAATGATAGTATTAAACAGATGCAAAAACCATAACCATCACATCAACCATTTTCCAACTCCACAACAACAGTAGTAATAGGAAAAAGTTCATAATTACCATTAATAGCTATAGTAAATAACATTGCTCCTCCATAAAGCCTTTTAAGGTGGTAGCCATCAACACTAATAAAAAGCCTACATGCATCAATGAACCTTTTCTTCATAGCATCGAAAGATAGAAAAATCTTTTTAAAGGTAACGTACATATTAATTTCAAGCCTCTCTAATTGCATGATGGCAATGCTACCAAAATTTGTATTCCTCACCATTTAAGCATACAAATGCAGGTATGAATATGACCTACCATGCGTCCCTTAAGATTTTTTTCTAGGTCTTTTTTTAGCACCATAAAGCTACTTAAGGTTCACATTCACACTATAATTTTGAATCAAATCATGCTGCATCAAGTTATATGACATATTGGGCTTAAAATGCAACAAAGGAGCTAGCTTTTTTGTTATCCAGATAATAGTTATAGTAAAATGGTTATTACTGATTCTAATGCAACTATGTTATTCGATAAGCTTTTTAATCTTTAAAGTCTTCATATACAAACAAAGGGATATATGAACCATCCATTCACACTCATTCCCCTTACAATATACCCTTTGTCTTGTTTTTTCATTCTTAGCCCTACATAACTCAATCTTTTTCTGAATTATGTAATCTATCATCATTTCCTTAAAGTGTTGAGCACTGCTAAACAACATGTTTTTGACAAGCCTCACCTTCCCACACTTATTCAGTAAGTAAGGGATGCCTCTGATTGACCTATTAATAACTCTACATTTCTTATCAAAGTTAGAGCTTACTTGATTTCCCTCTTACATGTCACTACCAATATTAGATAGCCCATTAATATCATTATCTTCCTCAATAGAGAATTTCCTTAAGACTTAAAAGTCTTCATATCCAAACGAAGGGATGCATGAACCATCCATTCACACTTATTCCCCTTACAGTATGCCCTATGCCTTGTCTTTTCATTCTTAGCCCTCTATAACTCAATCATTTCTTAAATTATGTAATCTATCATCACCTCCCTAAAGTGCCGCACACTATTAAATAACATGTTTTCAGCAAGCCTTACCTTCCGACACTCATCAAGTGTGTAAATGATGCCTCTCATTGACCTATTAATAGCTCTATCTTTCCTATCAAAGTTAGAGCTTGCTTGATTTTCCTTATTTACATCACTACCAATATTAGATAACCCATCAACATCATTATCTTCCTGAAGAGAGAATTGCCTTGAGATGGGCTTATATCTTTTTTCTCTCAGTCTTAAGCATCCAATTTATATTCTCACTAGACACATCCATTCCTTCTGCCACATTTGTGCCCCTCGAATCCTTACTTGAGTAACTACTAACGTAAATAGCAACTGAACTACCTTCCCCAACTCTACCATCACCTTTGCAGTTACCAATGTCAACAAACCTTATACCGCTAGAACTTCCTTCCCCAACTCTACCTTTACTTGTGCCTAAACTAGGTCCTACCATTTTATCAACAATATTTACATTAGCATTCACATTTACTTTAGCAACAACATTTACATTAGCATTTACGTCTATAATATCATCAACAATTATAGTACCATCAACAACATGCACATTTCCAGTATGGCAATTCACATTGTCAAAATACTTACCAAGATTAGGATTCATTTTTTGCAGCAAAATTGTAGTGAATTTTTTATCTTGATCCTATGAATTTTTTTCGCTTCTTAATTTGTGGACTAATATTTGTTAAATGCTATGTATCTTTGTCATCCTTTTTTTGGTAAACAATTAGTGGAAGTAGTTTCTTTTTCTTTTTCAAGGATTGAGCATTGACTACCCTTCTACTGTATACTATTTTGCTTCTCTCTTTTATGGCATGCTTGGAAAGAAAAGTATAAGGAATTTTTATTTTTTACCACTGAATTATAAGGAAGTTAGGCCAATAAAACTATTATGATAACAAAAACATTATTATTATTCTTATTTTACTTTCTTTTTTCTCTTGTCGAAAATATTTGTAACTAAATCATAACGTTAAAAATATGGCATAAACTCTTCAAAGGCCACTATATCATACACAATTATTCAAATAAGCCCTTAATTTTTTATTGCATTCTAACAAATTCTTAAAATAGATCAAATAAACCTTTAGAACTAATGGAAAGGTAATTGATATAAGTTTCAACACTAGTTGTCTCTTTTTGTCTACATGGCATATGCTGTGGCCAGGTATAATTGACATCTATGCTACATCATCAGCCACCTAACTATCACCTAATCATGTCAACATGGCATATCATATACTACATAAGTAAAAAATGATAGTTGGTATTGGTACTAACTATTATTATCTTTTCATTAGTCTTAAGAACTTATGTAAATGAAAATAAAAGTTTTAAGAGATTGTTTGATTGTCATAATAGGTGAGGGACTTATTTGAATGCTCATGTATACAACTAAAAAGTATTCACAAATGTCATGTGCCTTGTTTCACCTCGGCTGTGGCAGGCCCTTGCTAAGTGAGAGCCCACTCGGGTAAGGCCCTTTGTCTATTAGTTTTTTTTTTTAATAGGGGCCTATTTTCAAGTATTTTCTCATTAGTTCTCCACTTTTGCCTCAAAAACCAACCCATTTATAAAAATGTGCATATCCAGACCCAAAAGGTCCTAAGCCCAAGGTCCAGAGTGTCATCCAAATCTCTACTTCATATCAAATCACTAATAAAAAGGGTTTCAAGTTTTCCCAAATGCTGAAATATGGCTCTGTTTTTCTGTCTTTTTTATATTATAAACGTCTCCCAAAATATGCTATTCCATATGCTGAACTTTCTTTGCATAAACAAGAGGTAGATTTCAGTTAATCCTCTCTTTTTTTCTTCATAATTAAGTTATACTATTTAATCTGAAATTAAATAAAGTGATTCGACTCTTATAATGACTCTACATAAAAGATGAACATCAATGATATTATGAATTTATCTCTCCTTAAACCACTTTTAAAACCCTTTTTTTTTTGTTTTTAGAAATATAATTTATCATGTGAGCCAATTAAGTTATTATCTCCTTCAAATTGTCTCTACTCACTATTGATGTGATAATGTGTTTCACCGTTAAATTGTTTTTCATAGTGGATTAGATAGAAACCATAAAGAACTATAAATTAAGCTTATTGCGTCGGCCAAGTATCTTGTCTAGAATCAATGCATTATTGTATTCAATCTTTAAAAGATTATGTAACAATCTTATAATTGACTACATAACAGCCATTTTTGGAGCCACAAATAAAAAAAATAAGCTTAGTCTAACAAACCACGAAAGGCATTTGGTATTCCCTAACCACGTATTTGAAATTAATTATAGATGAGATTACGGTACGTATTCAAACTTTATAAAATTGTTACATAAACATTCTTAATATTGACAATATAACAACCATGAAGATTAAATCATGGAAACATTGGAGACTCATGAAAGATTTGTAGACCCCACTTGATGTAGGCCTTTTTGGCAGCCATGAAAGTTTTGCTGATATTTCATCTGCGGTGGTCCTGGACTAAACACATCTCAAACAGGAAATTGATTGGCTGAAGGGAAGAGGAAGGAAAAGGAAAGGAAATTCATGGCACTTGCAGGGAACGTGTGAAACATGGTAATCGAGGAATCAAATTAAAGCCAGCAACAGTATGAAAAGTCATGAACGATGGGCGGATTCATTCAATTGAGTTAGGGAGTTATATATGCATGAAGTGAAGAGGAAACTTTGGCTTTTGCTTCATTGTTCAGATAGAAACAAAACGCCTTAACATCACAAGAGAGAATAACCAAGGCCTGCTAGCTGCTGCTGACTTGCATAAGTCCAAAACTAAAAGTTAAGATTTCTTTATTATATTGTTAAACTCATAACTGCTTAGAACTCTCTTTCTCTCCTCTATTTTTTTTTTTTTACTTTTTTT
>NW_018397259.1:6413811-6415578 GCF_002168275.2 Theobroma umbraticum | reverse complement strand
ATATTCTAGAAACTCTGTCAACTCCATATGCTTCCTAGCTGCACGTGGCTCAACATTCATCACTTATCTTCACGTTGTCCTTTACTTATAAAAGTGTGATTTTTTTAAACAAAAGAAAATTACAGTATTTATTTTCAATCATAATTTTAATATAATTCTATTACTAAATATATAATAAACAATTGTTCGATAATGATTTATTTATTATAATTTGATTAAAAAATGATAAAAAAAATCATACTAAAACAATATTTTGTTAACAAAATAAACATATTCTACAAAATATTATAATTTTTTTAATATTTTAAAATTACATTAAAAAAATATAAATGATAAAATTATGTCAGTTCAAAAATAAATCATAAATTTGACGTATCATTTAAGGAGTCATTGTTCTGTTTAACATTTCTCACGAGCAAATTTCTAATTTCTACAACTAATCCTTTTGTATTTTTTAATCAACCCTTGATTTGGAATGTTGTAAATGCATTTCGACCTCAAACAACATCAAACGACAAACTTTTCCAAGATTCTGAAACTCTTCGACTCCATTCTCCATAGCCAGGACGTGGCTCTAACATTCATCTCTTATCTTCGTTTTGTCCGAAACCATTCTTACTTCTTGTCTTTCAACTTTTCTATATGTTCTTCCTGTCCAATCCTCCAACTCCACAAAGGTTTTTCACTTGTCCATTTGTCTTACCACTTTCCTTCATTTAAGTTCTTTTTCCCATCCATGTCGATTGCAAATTCACTCGGAAAAGGGACAAGGAAATGTGGCACAATCCTCCTTGATGCCATCACTTTTTTTGTCTTTCTTTTCCTCGACCTTCTTGATGCTAGTCTTTGTGTGGTATACAAGTTTCTTGATGAGTTCTTCCAAGGTAAAGCCTCTCCATGTTATTGTGTAAACAAGGGAGAGCAAAATGGAGATTGTGGTGATGGAGAGAGGGGTTTGTCAGAGACTTTGTATGGGAGGAAAAATGTATTCAGGGAAATGGGGTTTCTTGGCTTTGCAAGAAAATGGGAATATAGAAAAAAAAGAGATGGTTTTGTTGGTGGAGGAAGGTTGGTGAATAGGTGGTCTGATTGTGGATGTGAGTCTTGTGTTTCTTGGATGAAGAATGGTTGTCAGAAGCTTCATGTTGTTGTGAAAGAGCTGCCACAAGGTAATTCTTAGGCAATGCATTTGTTTTTTTGTTTTTAATCATTAATTTTGAACTACAATGAAGCATTGACAAATGAAACCGATTTATGTACGATTTACATTTAGACCTTAAACAATCAAGAAGCTGGAAAGCTGACTTCCTGTGTTAATTCCCTTAACTTTATTGAGCATTCACTTTGGTAATTGATGGTAGATATTATCTAAGTACTGCCCAACTTAGCCTTAGCCACAATACAGAGAGAATTAATTGGAATGAGTACTAACAGAGATTTAAAATTTAACATCTGTCAATTATTCCTTTAATTACATCTGTCAATTACTCTTTTAATTACATTTATCAATTACCCTATAACTAGGGTGTAGCAGTTAATGTAGTATTAAATGGTTGCTGATTTTGATGCCAGACTTTTTGTTTGACAGTGGAAAGTGATGATTCGAGAGGAGAGTCAGCTGAAAATGTGATATTTTTACATGGATTCCTTTCTTCTTCCACGTTATGGACAGATACAGTTTTTAAGAATCTATTTGAACCGGTAAAGGGTCAATACAGACTTTTTGCTGTTGACCTTTTGGGATTTGGAAGAAGTCCAAAGCCAAGT
>NW_018397259.1:6394186-6413711 GCF_002168275.2 Theobroma umbraticum | reverse complement strand
TAAAAAAAAAAAAAACCAAGGCAAAATGAGGTCAGGGCAGGGCCTCAGGGTCAGGTCAGGAGGGGAGAGGAGACTGATTAACGAAATGAAAAAATAGAATTAAAAAAAAAAAAGTCTGTGGCTTTGCATGCAACTCGAGAACCGCTCGTGTGGGTGGTGGGTAAGTGTGTCTCTCTTCAAAAACATATGCTTTTTGGTTTTTGGATGTTTTGGTTGGGGTGGGGGTGTTGGTATTGATGTTGGCTGTGCCTCACTTTCGCTTTCTCATCGGGCTTTGGACCAAAACCAGAATCTGTTTGTCTCTTTCTCAAACCCTTTTGCTTTTCTCCAAGGAAAAAAAAATTTAAAAACAAATATAAATATGGAAAAACGAAAGGTTTGCAGACTCCTTACCATCATTCATCCCCACCACCTGTCCTATATTTCCCCCATCTTATTTACTTCTTTTCCTTTTACCATCCCCCATCTTCAATTATGTATTGTATTGATCGTTCAATAAATAAAGCTGTAACCAATTGATGACCATAAGGTTTGCTTATAATTGTTCATGTAGGGAAACAACTGTAATCTTTTCTGTCTGATAAATTTAATTATTTTGTTTTTTAATAATCTGAATTTAAATTTTTACGAACTATAGATTTTAATATCAACTTGTGTCTCTTTATGCTAACATTATTCCTTCATCAATTTGGAGTAAGTTATTCCCTTAAAATAATGACGATATGGCCTATAGGGGTGTGGGGGATGAGCTTCCCAACACAGACATAGTTTTGTCCACTCCAACAAGGTACTATCCTGGATCCCAGTGCCTCTTTGGAAAACTTAATTAAGACTGGATTAACCTTAAATTTTTCTTATATTTTAACATTTAGTTCATTCTTTATTTAAAAAATAAGATTTGAATTCCTTCTCTCTTAATTATAAAAAAAATTCTTTAATATCCCTTGTTTTGTGTTATATTTTTTTCATAAATGTATTCACCCACACACACACATTTTTCTTTTTTTCAACTAAAAAAAAGACTAATTAATGGTTAAGCATTCATGGCATGATCAGGGAATGGACAATGACATCAAATAACAAAATGATGTTTTTGTGGGCAACAATTAGCCACCCTTACTAAATTTATACTAATTACTAATCGAAGGTCAATTTTCGCAACTCATCTTCAATTGCTTCAATTTTAACATTGTATTTCATTTTCAGTCAATACAAGTCAAAAATTAACGTGAATTGAATACTACACGAATATGTGCATTAATTTCTTAAATATACTAAAAAGAAAAAAAAGTAAAGATGTACCTTTGATAAGATAATTTAGACGTGAAATTAGGGTTTGATTCCTAAAAATTTGTGCATTATGGTTTCTATTAGATAGAGTACAATTATATATGTAAAAGCCTCTTACCCACCCAAAAGCCAATTTTGAGTTCTTTTAAAGTCACAACTTTAGATTTTCTCTTCTTTCTAAAATGATGTACTTGAGTAGATTGACAGCCATGCTTTTTGGTTGATATATCTCTATATATATACATGGATTTTCTTATTTGCCTTTGTAAAGTATGATAAATCTTAATGGGGCAAAACAAAAGCAATAAACAAAAACACTTGTTTCCTTTGTTCCTCATTTACGAGATGGAAGCTTTGCATGCACATGAAAAGGCAATGAAACTCGTAAGCAACAAAACCAAGTGGCAATACATGTCAAAGATTGGTGCAAAACCCTACAACATTCAGAAAAATATTTAATGATTCCCACCACTTAGACCCACCACCAAACTTGAAAATATATATATATATATATATTATATAAAACTTATTACTCAAATAAACATGAAGATAATATGATTGTTAATAATAAAACCAAGTGCTTGACTGGTTTTCCACAATCAAATCGTATTCTTTAGGGGGAATCAAATAGATTAATTAATGTAGCTCCTTTTTTTTTCTTTTATCATTTTATTGAAAAATAAACACATAAAAACTTGTTACTTTCTTTTTTGGTGGGGTGAGTCATTCAACTTCCCCTTTTCTTTTTTGGCTTTTTGATTGATTTTTAGGTGACTTTAATTATAATTTGTATACTTTTTCTCAGGCAATGTTCCGTTAGCTAACCTATAAAAGATTAACAGTTATTATATTCTTTTATCTTTTGAATCTTTTTGACTATTGAAATCATTGTCCCACTTTTATGCTTTCATAAATATTTTATATTTTCCATTAAAAAGTAGAGTATTTTATATTTACTGATTGATTATTTGCCCCATATATTGGCTTTGATCTTATTAATAAACAAACAGTGAAATCATGCATATACATGCATGACACATGTACTATGACTGACTACCTAAGATGGTTTGAACAATTTTATTATTCTTTTCTTAAACTATTCAATTGCCTTCTCCCTCTTTTTCATTTCCATTAATGGACAAAGTGTAACCCATTAAATTTGCAGAGGAGATTAAAATTCAACTTGCAATGTGTCCGGTTTGAATGGTTAGCATGAGGTAGAAAAGTTGGGTGGCAAAGGGAAAAGGATGAGGAGAGCATATTAAAGAGGATGGTGACTATTGGTCATGAGATCAAGTTATAGCTCGCATGCCAATTGAAATGCATCTAGACCTAAAAACCATTTTCTCCTTTGGAGAAAATTATTAGTGGATTTACTATTTTTAACATGGATAGTTGCATTCATGATTCCTAAATATAGGTCAAGAAAGGAACATATATAATTATGTGGTATGATTTATTAATTAGAAAAATTAATAATGAATAAGTTTCCACTAGCAAAGTTGGGACTAAATACGAAGTGGGGAAACAGGGCAAAAGGTGTGGAGGGAAACTAACATGAATTAGTAGGCAAAATTAATGATCTAGCAGGATATGTACATTGAGTTAATTAATACACATTGCCTTCCTTCACAAGAATATAATTGAGGTCCCCACGATTTAAATCAAAATAATAGAAATTAAAGTACCTAAAACAAGTTATGCCCCCCTATTTTAATTTATTAAATGAGTATAGAATTTGTACGAAACCCAAATCGCAGTGACCCGAATTGGTATCCAGAGAGCAAAAGTTGAAAAACTGAGACTGACTAAAACAAGTAGCTAGTAAAGTAGTGGAGTTAATAATCTTTGTTCTAAATGGAGAAAGCTATCACACTTACCATGCATGCATGAGGAACCTCTGTCACAAGAAAAATGCCTGTGCCAATTAGGTTGTAACGTATTAGAGAGACTTTGTTCTGTTGTTCAAAAGTAATGATGGGTTTTTTTTGCTTGTTTGACTGTGGAAGAGATCATTGCGGGTCTTAGGGGAGACATCAAAACCAAATAAATACTAGGAGCTACTAATATTAATAATATTATTCCCTGCCTACAAATATAAATTCCCCTCTTTTTTTTTTTTTATCATCATCATCGTCACTCTCTATCACACGCAAATCTCATCTTTTTCCTTATTTAGCAAAATTCTTCATGCTATGCTGTGAGGCCAAAGAGAAGGAGAGGGAAAGATACCCAAACTTGCAAGTACAATATATCATATGTGAGGCCATTATACCAATCACTCACGCTAAGTTTTGCTTTCAGGAGTGGAAGGGAAATTAGGGAACTAAAGCCTGCTGCTCTTTTTTCTTATGTACTTCAGCCCAAGTGACAAAAATGATTATATATTTATCACAGCACTAACTACTCAATATTTTTTTTGTTATGTATAATTAAAATTCTTTATATATATATATATATATACTAATAAAAAGCAAAAATACTAACAACTTGCTAACTTATATATGACTTTGTACAATGGACGGCCACAACTCATGATTACAATCTCATGGAACATGGAGATGAACTATACATAACCCACACCCACAGCTCCGTTTATTTATTTATTTTTTTATTTTTTAAGTGAAAGAAGAAAATATATAAGAAAACCAAAAAGCAAAAAAAAAAAAAAACAAAGGGAAAGCAGCGCTCTGATACAAAGAAAAGATCAAATCAGAAAAGATAAAGTGAGTGAAAGAAAGATCTCGTTTTCATTGCCCCGAATCTCAGTAACAGAAGGCAGGGAAAGGAACCACCCTTACCATCCCACATAAAACCAAACCCCATTGCTCAAAAAAAGCACCCACTCATAAAATAATAGAGCCTTCTGGGTACGTTACTGTACGTTACATGTATCGCAATGTGCACACGCGTGAGTAGAAGGGCAAACTCTGTTTCTGTTTCAACAACTTACTCTATTATTTCAAGAAAAATATCACATCCTTTAAAATTAAAATATTTTTATGAAACAAAATATATTATTATCGACTTTATGATGTAATCGTTTAAATTAAGTAATAAGTCAATAATAATATTTAATAACTATTCTCATTTATTTATATTTATTTTCATCTTTACATGTCATGTTTGGTTGAAAAAAATGAAACTCTTTAATACCATCTTATATTTTATTTGATTTACGGAATAATCATTTTGTAGAGTGTGGAATGGTCTTTAATGATTTTATAAAATTATCTAACTCAATCTTCAATTTTATCCAATTAAAATCTATTAGTTTCATGGTATAAATAAAAAAAAAAGCAATCATAGAATTATGATTATGTAATTGAAAACCTAAACATAAACACACGTACGTTACTCTCGTGCACATTAATGTGTTAGACGAAAAAGCAGTGGATTGAACAGTTGCAATACACACGTTTCACCCTTATTAACCAATAATATTTTTCATTTATATATTATATATATATAATTTAAAAAAACAAAAATTAATAAAATAATAAATGGTGTGTGCATTTATTTTATTTATCTGTAACGTAAAAAGAAAGCTGCTTTTGTCAAAATGCTTCGTCGTTATACTCAAAGTTGCTTTGAGTTACTTTGTGTGTTGATGGCATGAGTGGTTTGGGCTCGTGCATGGATTTTGTCCCTTTGTGGAAACCGTTTTGAAATTTTGGAGTTTTACGAGGGACTTCGATGACGAAACGATTCCAAAGTCTGTTACACGTGCGGCTCCATCTTCGTCGACCACGTGTACGGTCGATGTGGAGGTTGTTGTTGCAAAGGGAAGAAAGAAACCCGTAGTAACCATTTTTCGGTGAGCAAAAGCTGGGAGACACCTTAACTAGATTTTGGACTCGCCGGGCCCATCTCTCCTCGTGCTCCATTAAAAAGACTGAATTACCCTTATGGTGAAAAGAGTAGAGCACAAACAATTGTTTTTTACCCTTAAGTAACCTAAAGAAGTTATTATTTTTTATATTTTTTAATTAAATAAATTTTTATAATTAATTAGTTATTATTTATTTTTAATTATAATATTATTTACTATTTTATGTTACGTATTATTTATATTAATGTGACATGATATATTACTATGACATAAAAATATAGTTATATAATTTTTCACAATATCATATAAATATTATATAGATATAAAATAATAAATAATATTTTAATTAAAAATAATTAATCAATAGTTAATTATAACAATTTATTTGACTTGAAATGAAAATATAATAACTTAATTCAACCTAATAATAAAAAAATATACTCGAATATTTAATTCATTAGTTTGTTCATTATTTTTTTATTTAAAAAAATAGGATTCGAATCTCTTCTCTCTCATTTATTAAAAAAAATTAATAATACAAAAATTTATTTAAAATTTTTTAATAAATCAAAAGTTTTTCCGAATATTATGTTTAAATTTTAATTTTAGAGTAATTAATTATCGAAAATGATGATGGATGTGAATTATAATAATATAGAATTAAATTATTAGTTGTAATTTATATTTTAAGAGAATCAAGGCTTAAGGTTTGAATTTATATTTTTCAAAAAAAGATGAATGTTAATATTTTTTTGATGTGAAACGTATTCCAAGTGCAAGTATTTGTATCAAATTCATTGATTCTACTAGCTTCAAGAGGAGATCAATTTGGCTCTATTTTTAATTGGCACCAACTAAACCTAAGTGGTATGATTCAAGTAGGTTTGATTGAAACTCTCAAACTGTCGGCAAGAAAATCACCTAAGATTGGCAATCTAATAAAAAAACTCAAACTAAAACAGAGGAGAAACATCAATGGAGACAGTAGCCGATGGGTTGGAGATTGTGTTAGAACATTGATTCATAAAATAAACAAGAAAACAATATAGTGAACATCACCATTAGTAATCAGAACAAAAAAACGTGTGTTTTTTGGGTGCAACAGTCCAAGGAAAATTTTATGATGAGATGACCCTTAGTATTTTTAGTTAGGCCTTGTTTCTTTTTTGAAGCACAACAGGACATAAAAAGCAGCCTTTGTTGAAAGAGGAGCTAAGAAAAGCATCACCTGTGGTTTCACAACTTTATCTGATTGACCCTTTGCTAAAAGGAATATTGGGTGATAAGACTTGCCTATAACAACAAACTTTTCAATCAAACAAGGGGAAAAGAAATCATTTTAGTATGTGCATCATTGATGGTGGGGGTGGGGGGGTGGCTTTGGGTTAGTTTCCTAAGTGACTGTTGTTCCATCGAGCAATCTCTCGTCCACTGAGGAAGATATTGTACGGTTAAAAGCCTGCATAGATATGTAAGTATGTCTATGATTGAAAAAGCAATGTTGAAAGCCTCCATAGATATGCAACAATGTTACTTGGTCTTGGTTTTATCTTAATATTATTACTTTTTCTTAACCATTCGAATATTGACAAAAAAAAAAAAGATCCTCGTACACAGATTAATTTCATTGATATTGTCGTTAACTTATATAACATATAACTAACAAACAATATCTTAGTTAACAAAGTTAAATACGATAAATATTCAATGTCTTGAACCCTAAATGATAATATGACTAAACCTAATAATTAACTTTGTTCTAAGAGCTTATAATACAAGGTTATGATAAAACAAAATGGAACAAGAACAAATTAACGAGAAAGGAAAATGACTTCAATCATAATTTAATACTCTTATGCCGTTAGCAAAGTTTTTTGTGAGTCACAATCTTAATTTTGTGTCCCACCATATATTCTTTTGTCTAGCTTTTCTCTCTTTATTTCCTTTTTTCTTTATAAAAAAATTTTCTCTCTATGGTTGATTGCTGACCCTTGTTTTGTTGCATGCATTGGACAATAACGTTTTTGACTCTAAAGAGACCTAAAGCCAAAAAGTGTTTTGAATCATTAGGAAAATTTTTTTGGTGGAATCGGTAGGGTTAACCAAACCCACAACTATAGTGAAAGAGAGTCGATATCTTAATTATGTGTTATATGTTTTCACATCGTTGGTTCACTCACTGATGAGACAAATCTCATGTGACATGTCCAAGGTCGTCCCCGTTGTGAAGGTGGGTTGTTATTTCCTCCGTCGTCGTATATTTGCACGCATGCGCATACAAACAGAAAATTTATCTGAGATGTAATATGTCGTTTTTATATTATATGAATAAAAATAAAAATAAATTATATATAACAATTTAGTTAATTAATAATTAGGATTTTGATCGTAATTTAAGTGTTTATATATATTATATAATATGGACAAATATGGTGACAAATTATTAATTGGATATATACTGTGATTGTCCTATACATATATATTCTTGTATATTTTAGTGTGACAATTGAAAGAAAAATTGGAAATATATAGACTATGTGCTATGAACCTTAAATAGTTTAGTTTCCTTTTGTTGATTTTTTTTCCTCATAATAAATCTAACATAAAAATGTTCTAATATTATTAAATATATGTAATTGAAATTAATGTTATTATTATATCAAGATTTTGTAATTATTTAAATGGATATATATCGGAGCTCGTAGAATTATTAATTAGTAAATGGTAAAATTAAACAAGAAAAAGAAAAATCTAAATCCTTTGGTCATCTCAAACATCTGGAGGGACAATTGCTTTGTAAGTGTCACTTTGGTGGTAGATAAGTCAGAGTTGAACAATTTAAGCTTAGTAAGTACTCCGGTAACTGAGGATAACTAGACTGTTATCCTCTGGAAGCAAGAAGCGACAAACAATCAAAATTAAGAAAGAAAATTATAGGATTAATCGATGAATATCTTTCCTAATCAAATAATAGTTAAAGTTAATTCTTAGGCAAAAACAAATCACATGCATTCAAATTTCGAGCCAAATCCGATCAAAACAAAACAAAAAAAAAATCACCTAATAAATTAATAAACCTGTAGAAAAACAACAAATTTTCCTATAAGAAGCAAAAAGAATCAAATTACATATGGATAGATTCAGATGCTGACTTCAATGCATATTTGCAGTATTCATAGTTGTTAATTAGGCCTAAAGCTAACAACCAAGATATTTGTTTTTTAACTTTTTTGTTTTGTTTTCCATCCCAAACCTGTAATGAATTAAACTTGCTGCATTTCCAAGACTCCCTTAATTGAAAGAAACAAAAGAATCAGCTTAGCTAATAGACATCAATTCAAATTTAGGTCGGAGATGTTGACGAGGTACTGTGCATTTTCCCATGAAGCCAAATGACGGAACTCTTAGCACCATGTGTTGGCGGGGTTACCCATATATATTGCCTGACTAAGCATCACTCTATATATGCCTATGAAATTAATTAATACTCTCCCTGTCTGGTTTAAACCCTTTGAAATTAATTTGTCGGCTGATTGTTCCATTAATAAATTATATATCTGGATGGAATTAACAAGGGAGATTACACCAACAAGAGCAGTCACTATCATGGTAGTTACTTGTTAATCGGTATCATAAATCGCATTTTCCATGTCCCCATTGGGAAGAATAATATCAATCAACATGGATCGACTTTTCATCTTATCATGGAAACTTTGAAAAATTTGACGTGAGTCAATTGATAATTAAGTGGTCCCCCTTTTAAAGCATCTGTCTATGTACATGATACAAAGACCTCAATTTGATCTTGTTAATTTGTGGGGTTGGAACAATATGTGTTTATGTATTAATGTTCAATTAGTCAACATTTAAACCCTTTTTTTCTCTTTTTTCATTTTGACTTGATTCGTTATTTTGCCTCGTTCATGTATCTTTTTCTTCAGGTCACTATGTGGGGATGATTTGCACTGCCACAGTTTCCAATCGTCGGTTAATTTACGCATGTTTTTTTTTTTTTCTATTCAAGATGTTAATTATTAGCCTCTCTAGATGTCAGATCAAAAGGCGCATAATTCATTCATCAATTCTGAAGTTCTTTTAAAGATACAAAGAGGATCACGGTTAGAGGTGTCCACGGACCGAATTGCTTTTCAGGTCTAAGTTGGGTCGGTTGCCTATCAAGTTTGACTTGGCTAGGTGTTGGATATAATATTTTTAACCTTGAACCTGATTCAATAATTATATTAATAAAAAATATTTTAATAATAAATTTCATTTAAATCGACGGATCAAGTCGAGTCGAACTCAAATCTCCATTTAGGTTATCAAGATCTCAGTCGGAATTAATCCAAATCAGCATACCCCGTGGACACTTCTAATCAAGAGTAAAGGTTCAAACTTTTTATATCCTTTTTGAAAAAAAAAACTAACAAATGTTGAGTTGAGGTTGTTATGATTAATATTGAAGTTTAAATTAAATATTAATTAATAAATTAAATACTCAAATATAATTAAAATAACAATTTAATTAATTAGAATTTGAAACTTTATCTGGAAAATTATATATTTAAATTTTAAGACAAACAGGAAGGAAATGAGATTAATAATAAATGAGAAGACTAATTTGTATTGGATAGATACAAATTCTTACATACAAATAAAACTACAAAATAATGGAGAAAAATGGGATCGGAATGTAGATGTTCCAAAGAAAAAATCGGTGCTTTGGTGGTATTACAATCTAAACTCATATATATATAAAAATCTTCACGGGACCCAAAAGCTTAATATAAACCAAGGCTAACCATGGACTTATTTTAGGCCCATAAACCATATTAATTAATTGCATAAAAGCTCTTAATAACCACCATATGCAACTCTAAGGTATTTCCATATCTAATATATGGATAAGGCAGAAAGAGGAGGAAAGGAATTCCGTTCCTAAATCTTAAGCTTTGATTGGGAAAATCATTATTAAGCCAAATATGAGCATTTCTCTGTTAAATCATTTTCAACGTTTATATTGGTTAAGGACACGCATGACTTATCTTTATGAAATGTTACATGTTTTCGAGTTCCAATCGAATTAAATGTGAAACATATAGTCTAGGTGCAAAAATCATTTTAGCATGCAAAATGAAACAAAAGAAAAGGGCGAATGTCGCCCAACTCACCAAGGATTTCTGAAATCTTTCTTGTTCTTGGTGATCTTGGATGCAACCTTGTCCTAACTCAGAAGAAAAAAACATTATATTGGTCCAAAAATTTTAACTAACCCAACTTCACTCAAACAAATTAGGATTACCCCAAAAAAAAGTGATATGAGGGGGCGGCCATTGTTTTTTCTAAGTGTCTGTGACACTCTCTGAAGATTGGTTGGAGTTGTCGCCTCTTGTGGCCAAAAGAGAAGATGAAACCGCAGCCTTTGTTGACAATTAAAGGAGTTGCTTTGAGGGGGAGATCACTGTTTTTGCTTCTTTATTTGACTATGTTAGGTTCTTTAGTGATAAGAAGCTCCATATACGGACCTTTTTAATTTAAGGGACGCAATGCCCAATGACAAGTTTCCTTAAACAAATAGAACTCTCCTCTTCCATAATTAACACATTTTCTTCTGTTGAAGAGACACTGTTTTAAACAAAGATATCCTCCTCCTCTCCCCGCCTTTAAATGGATTTCCATGTGGGAGGTGGTGTACGAGTATGAAGGAAAATTTTGATGATGATCAAATAAGAACATATAATTACATAACAAGGCATGATTTTTGAGTTTTAAGAATAATTAATGTTAACGTGTGATTAAATACTTAATTAGATCATAAGTGTAGGACATGTTTTCTTTTTAAAAAGTCATATTTGAGTTCTAAAAAAATGACATTAAGGTGACTTTATATCATTAAAAAAGTATCGATTTCTTTTATTATATTATCGCAATAAATATATATTTTAATGACTTCGATTACCTAATTCATAATCAGATGCCAATATCTTAAAAGGAATAACGAAAGGAGGCAAAATTTTAAATATCAAAATCATAATGAATTGTTGGTCGACAGTTGGAAACTTTCACTATCAAGATCATTGACTTTCTTGCATACTTTGAACTATTTATTTTAACCTAATGAATTCATAATATAACATGATTGTAAACCTTGTTTTCCTCTCTTTTTTTTTTTCTTCCAAGCGTGATTATAACCAGGTTTCAAAATCGTCAATGAGTTTGTCAGTTAGCAACCAAGGGAATGGATCTTGAAAAAGGAAAAGGCAATAATTTAAGCTGATAGAAAAATGTCCAGCAAATGTAGTACACAGTTAGAGAAACATCAACCTCAGAAAACAACCCTTTGACACAGAAAAAATAAAAGAAAAAAAGAAAGAATTTCTTCCCCAGAGCAGTTAAAAGAACACATTGATAACTTGGTTCAGATTTTGTACCCTCTGATCTCTTCAATTTTTCCTCCATGACTACAACAGGTCATAAAAGTACACACATAATTTTATTGTCTGTTAGCATTCAGGGGAATGGATCTTGACAAAATGGTGTAAAACATTCTGATTAATGAATGGGTTTATCAAATCAAAAGAAAGTCTTTTTTTTCTCCAGGAGCAGTTAAATTGCTATAATTGGATTCATCTTCTTTCTCTATATATCACTCTTTTGAGGTCTTTGTCTTTGCAGATAAGGGAATGGATCTTGACTAATAATGTACTACATCTGGACTTTGTCCAAAAAGTCTAGCAATTCAAATTACAAATTCTCCAAAGTCATTATGCTTCAATTTTCCCAGACAAGGTTTTTCTGGTGCAGAAATTTTAACCAGGCCTAGTTTGGTATTTACTTTCTCATTTTGATTGACAAATTCGTCCTCTGAAGCCTTTTTTACATCGATTTTCTAACATGTATATTGAATCAAATATTTAGGTGCAACAAAGTAGAAGAATAATACACAAACTTGTTTCTTTAAGCTCTTATCATTGAATTTCTAACATGTCAAGAGCTTTTATGGTCAAGGCTTGTGACAATTGCATCCATTGATTGCCCATTCAATAGAGAATGTAAATATCTCCTCATTTTCCTTGCTGTGATTTATTAAAAAAAGTCACAAAGTTCACATTCTAATTGTTTTTAGTAACCAAGGGGAATGGATCTTGACAAATTTTGAAGGGCAATGCAACTTGCAGTTAGTTTATGTGATACCCAGGGCAGTTTAAAAAGGAAGCTATAAGCATAGGTTCAATTAATCTAACTTATATTTTTCATAGTAAATTAATTAACCAAGCAGTCATCATTGACTCCTAAACCCTTTTTAACAGACAATTGTTACACCAGTATATGATGATTACTTTTTCAGTTCCTTTTAAGTGACTAAAACCAACCAAAAGCAAACAAAATTAGATGCAGGCCACAAGACACATTGTCCTAAATTTCTTCAATCACAATTGGACTTTTACCAACCAAAGAGAAAAGAGGTCAATGTCCTAATTCATTTAGATATGCTAGGGCAAATAATTTATGGGTGTGATTGGTACTTTTTCTGCAAGCAACATCAAATTATTGCCATAAACATTGAGCAATAACTTAGCAGTAGCTTTGATGCATGTTTTACATTTTAAAGAATAAAAAAAAGGTCAGGCGTTTGGCTTCTTTTCCAAATGTAAATAAGAATATTTTGATGCCTTTGGTTATTGCAAGTAAACACATTTTTCACCATCAAAATATGTGAAACAACCATCTCAATTTACAATCTCTAACTAAGAATTGCCAGCTTGAAAAGAAACTTTCAAATGTCTTTGATACCAATTGATTCATTTTTGGGTAAACTGTACTTACACTGTTTATGTTTTTTTTTTTCAATTAATACCATGTGGACAACGTGAATATCTTTTTTTTTTTGGATTAATACCATGTGGATAATTTTTTTTTATACAAGAGGTTAGGTTGTTAATTTTATCTAATAAAATTATAAATATATCTTTAAATGTGAATAAATAGGCCAGGTTTGAATTCAGTGTATTTTGATCATTTTATTAGGTAACTTGTGGAAACAAAAATTATAGACAAGGTGCTAATTAGGAAAAAAATACATATTCATAGGAAGCTAATTGAGAAAAAAAAATCATAGAATGTTATGTGCAAAAGGTTGAAACCATAAGAGATTTTGGTGAAATTTACTCTTTATCGACATCACTATAATAATCCTATATGCTAATTTGAGATATTTGAAGGTACTTTTATTAGACTAACATGGAAACATTGTGAGTAAAGGGATGGAAGAGAGTTTGTTCTTCAGACAGTTTACCATTTATGTTTCGTTCTACAAGATAAAATGCTTGGTCTCAAATGTACCATAACTTTTTATGAGACAAATTCATATAAAGAGCAAAATGCAATATTGGGCTTTGTTATTTGGATCCATGATGAGCCCAAGATAGTTCTTTGACCAGAACTTAAGTAAAGAAGCCCATTTGCTAAGACTTGGCCTGTTGGGTATAAATGCCATCTTTTTATTGGGCCATAAAAATTCAATTAGGTTGTTATTGTAAATTTAATGGATCTTGTTTATTTGGCCCAAACATTCAACCTAATTGATTTATCACATTGGAATTGATAGTTTTATAATATCAAAATAAAGGAATTTTTAGTATATATATGTTGTGATGATCTGAGTTTAGAATATCTAAAGCTAATATTCACTTGCTACAATTTTGTTCGTTTCTTTTCTTTTATGTCTCAATTTCTTTTTTTTAATATTATGAAATTACTTTTTTATGATTTTTTACTTTTTGTTATTAAAATTAAAAGTAATGGAGCATCAATTTATACAAGAAATTAAAAAAATAAAATAAAATTCATTAATATCAATTCTTTTTTCATGAAAGTCAAATAAAAACAAAAAACAAATAAGAGGATAAAAGTCTTAAAAGAGAAAAAGAGTAGGAGATGATAATGCTAATTAATTGATTAAATTTTGATATACATTTTTTTAATTCAAAAAAGGTTTTTGAGATTTTCTTCTGACACAAAAAAAAGAAAAATGAAAAAATTAATTTCCAGACATAAGAAAAAATCTTAATAGTGTTGGCTTCAGAGCCAGAGAAGCCGGAAGATAGCACCCTCTCCCTCTTCTACTGTAAAAACCCAAATATCTCTCTAGGGTTTTAGGCCGATCACCTCCACTGTTTTCGGTTCTGCGCCTCCACTGCCGCCGTTGAGACCACCACCATCCCTAATGCAAACCTGTGAATAATAAAAAATTAAAAAATGGGCAGCAGCAGCAGGTTCCTAATGCTCCTTTCCCCCTCCTCCCCTTTCCTCCATAACCACCGCCCTCCTTCCTCCCTCCACCGCCTCTCCCGCCACCGCATCCTCCTCTCCTTCCACCACCACTACTTTTCTCCATCTTGCCCTTTGGCCCCCACTACTAAAAACAGAAAAAACTCATCCTTTCTTCTTCTCAAACATTCCCCCCGCCATTTTCTCACCCAATCCACCTCCACAAATTTAGCCAACTCCGCCCTACGGGCTCCACCCCACCATCCGTGGCCCGAATTCTCTGCTCTCCTCAATAACCTCTCAACCGCCGGCTACTTCAATTCCCCCCATCCTTACAACGAGTTTGCGGCGGCTGCTCCCGAGTTCCCGGAGCAGTTTCTAGGCGTGCTTAATGCGTGCTTGGCTTTCGCACATGATAGAACAGACGCTTTAAGGTAAACAATAAACTTCAAACTTATCATTTTGTTTAAATTAATATGTGATTTTCCTCGTTGTTTAGAGTTTTCTGTATTTCTTTCTATGGTCAGATTGCTTTCGAGGAAAGAAATTGAGGTGGTGGTGCAAAATGGGACCCCGTTTTTGTTCATGGACGGGGAGGAGTCCGCGAGGAGGTTGACTCTGTTTCTTGCGAGTGGCGAAAGCAATGTAAGTGGTATTTGCTGTTTCATTTGTTTAAAAATTTAGCTGTTAATGGCTGTGTAAGGTTGCGTAATTTGGTAGTAAACTCTCTGCATATTGTAGACTTTAACATCCTCTCTAGATTCGGTAACTATAGCCAGAAGGTGATAACCAGGAAGCTAGAGCACATGTTTTATTTTTAGGATGGAAAAACCTGTTGAGGAATAGAAAATTTTCAACTACAAATAAAGGGTTTAGTATACGTGAAAGAGTTCCTAAGGGCTGATTTCTGCATCTTAGGACCTCCCAGAAATGTACTCTTTGAATAAATTCATTTTGAGATTAAATAAAAGTGAAGTTAGAGATCTTTACTTCTTTGATGCTGTTCAGGTTAGTTTTAAAACTAGTATATGTTGTTCAAGTTAATGTTCTTTCTTTCTAAGTGTTATTCAGTTTTTAGGTCAGGGATGTTGATAAAGCAAACATGGTTGATTTGATGAGGTATTTATTGAGTTATGCAAGCAATGTTACTGCATCCCTAGAGAGAAGCAATCTCTATAACAGAGAGCTTGTTGAATCATCTGTCCGACTTTTGCTGGGTGAGTTGGCCAAATTGAGTGGCAGTTCTGCGGTGCCAAACTATCCGGGAAATGAGCATACTCAACTCCCAGATAGAAATGGACCAATGCCGAGGTCTTTTGGGCAGAATGTTGAAATGAAAAGAGGTGACTGGGTTTGTCCAAGGTAGAATTGTCCATTTTCTATCACCTTAATTAGTAGTCTATAGTTTTTTCCCCTTTTTCTATGCTCAGTTCATCATATTTTCTGTGTGGTATACTTGAATTGTGGCATACATTGAAATATCGTTCCATTTAATCATTGTGAACTTGTGGCATTATCTCTGATTAATAGCATTTTATTCTTACCTGCTTTGCACAGGTGTAATTTCATGAACTTTGCTAGAAATGTGAAATGCCTTGAGTGTGAGGAAGCACGGCCCAAGAGGCAATTGACCGGTGGAGAGTGGGAGTGCCCCCAGTGAGCATTGCTTTTCTTTCTCTGTTTCTGTTCTCTCTCTCTTCTTAAATGGTGAATTTTAATTATTCACTCCTTTTGTACCAGATGTGATTTCTTTAATTATGGGAGGAATAGGGTATGCTTAAGGTGTGATTGCAAGCGTCCTGGAGAAATCTCTCTTGATAATACCTACTCCAGGCTGGGTTTGACATACAGCAATGGGAACTCCTCAAATAAGGCTGATCTCGATAGGAGATTAGCTGCCAATGAAGAGAAGGCACAACGTTGGTTTAGTAAGGTTTCTCAGCTTGACAGTACTTCTGATATGAGCAGTGCCATAGCAGATGAAGATTTTCCTGAAATCATGCCTTTGAGAAAAGGTGTTAATAGATTTGTTGTAAGTACAAGGAAAACACCTTTGGAGAGGAGGTTGGCCAGTGCTCAGTACCGAAGAAACATGGATAATGATGGCATTCCTGAGCATAACAATTTTCAAACTGGGGGAGAAAATAAGACACTGGATGCAAAAGTTAACTGGAGATTAGATGAGATTCTTGGTCGTTCATCTACCACATCTGCTTCTAATGATAACAGTATCAATGGTGGAGCAGAAAATCCTCTGTCTACTTCTACTTCTACTGCTATGCAGGATGGGCATCCTAGGGGAGCCAATTCTAATTCTGTTCCATATGTGCCATTACCAGCAGATATGTTTGCTAAGAAACCTGAATCTTCAAAGATACAGGAGAGTCAGAAGGCTGTATCAAATGACCAACGGTCTGGTGTTTCAAATACAGTTGGACAAACAGATGCTGTTTCTAGGAGTGAGGAGTTGAACAAGTCTCTAGAAAGTCAGCAACTCTCTGAGAATATAATGAATGAGAAGGAGAGCAGCGATAAAGAGCAAGAGCAAGCTGAAAAATCTCAGAGATGGTTTAAGAAGGTTGCTGAGCTCCATAATGTTACGGATCTTGCCAATGCAATTCCTGATGAGGACTTTCCTGATATCATGCCAATACGCAAAGGTGAGAATCGGTTTGTAGTCAGCAGAAAGAAAGACCGTTCTTTGACTTCTCCTACTTACAAGAGGCGAGCAGCAACGGAGCAAGCTGGTAATACCAATTATGTTCCCTTTGTCCCCTTCCCACCTGGCTACTTTGCTAACAAGGATAAGCAGCAGCCTGAGGGAACAGATTCTAGTGCAAAAGTAACTGGTGAAACTTCAACCTCTGTGACACCAGAGAAGCATTCTGAGAAGTTATCTGAGGTGTCTGTTGCAGAGGAAAATCAAGAGACTCAAAGCTGGAGCTCAAAACTTTCTGGAGAGAACTTAAATGAGAGAAGGAGAGATGCATCAACTAAGGCACAGACCAGTGGATATTCAAACCAGAATTCTATCAATCCCCAAACGAGTAACAATGATAATTTGAGTAGTGGAAATCCAATGAATGACAGTAGGAAAAGGACGACAAATTTGACAGGAAGTTCACCTCAACCGTCTGGGGATCAGAATGGTATGAGCACCTGGAGTGGAAAGAGTTTGGAAGGTTCAGCGGTGAAGGAACCAGATCCATTGGACATGTCGGAGGAGGCCAAAGCAGAGAGGTGGTTTCGCCGTGTTGCCCAGATAAAGGACATTTCAGAGCTTAGCCAGATCCCTGACGAAGATTTTCCTTCGATAATGCCAATGAGGAAAGGGGTGAATAGGTTTGTCGTTAGTAAGCGGAAAACACCATTGGAGAGGAGGTTGACATCCCAACAGTATCGGAGAAATCTTCCAACTGTGAACTCAGATCCGGAGAAAAAGGAAAGTGATGGAAGCTGAAGAAAGAAAACCAATTTTGGTAATATTATGATAATTTCCTTTTGGAACATCCAATCATGATGTTGGTTTGTTGTCTAATATGTTCTTCTTCATTACTAGAGAAAGAAAAAGAAACCTTCACCAATTTGGTGTACCATTCATCTTTTTGTGTGCGTGGAAATTGAAAGATGCCATACTATTTTCTATGAGATACAAGTTAGGACATTTCGTTCTAACATTTCACCAGCAAAATGTTTAGCCTATTGTTTTAGGAAGTTTTAAATAGGTCCAATTTAAAAGCGAAGAGATAAAAATAATGATAATATATAAATAATACAAACTTCATATGTAAAGGTTTAATGTGTTTTATACGGATTGTTTAAACTGCTACTTTATTAGACTATTTAATATTTTTTATTATTTTTTAAAAATAAAAGATCACAGTAGTCATATAATAAAAAAATTCAAATGGGAATCTTTTTTGGGACGGTCTCAATTTTTCTATTAAATTTTTTTTTCTTTTCTATACCTTTTATTATTTTTAAAAATAGTTATATTTGTCCATTATTATTTAGAGTTTCAAAAGATCTCCACACATTATCACTGGATTTCCATTATTCCTTTTAAGAAAAAAATTCTTGAATTATTATTTTTTTATTATGATCAATCAGGTTTTTAGATTTTTATTTTAAATTAATTAAGTTTTTATAATTAATAACTAATTAATTGTTATTAATCAAAATGTTACTATCACTTTATATCAATTAATATAATATGTTGACATGTTATAATAAAAAATAATAAAATAAATAAAAATTTTGTCATCTACTTAACGTTGGCTTGCAATAGAGGCATGATTTACATTTTCTTTTCAAAAAAGAAAATTTGGAGAATAATTTTGTTAAAATATCAATGCCAAGAAGGTTATCTTAGTATTTTTTTATTTTTTTTTGTATTATTGACGTTTTGAAAATTAATATCATCACGTTATCACTATCATCTAATCATTTGATACATTTTTTTTAAGTGATCAAAATAGAGACTAATAGAAAAATATCATCAAAATCTAATCATTCCAATTTTTTTTAGCATTATGAGTGTTAGAATATTTCCGACTTCTGGACTAAACAGCATAATTGTTAATGGAATGATGTCAAGAAAGGTGATCCCATTTATTTTTATTGATTAGGAAAGGAGATAATTTAAATGATTAAAACATAAACTTAGATAACTCATATCCATGCATTTAATTAGTTATTTACTTTTGTAATAAGCAAAGGGTCTCACATTTTAATTTTAAAGCTAGATTCATCAATTCATTTTTGGTATTTTAATTGTGTATGGTGTAAACATAAAGTATTAAAAATTGTATGGATAAATATGAATATGTCATAATTAGTTAAATATGTCATGATCCTAATACAAATACAAATACATTTATTTAATGTGCGTTATTCAATATAACACACCAAACATGTTTATTAAACAAATTGGTTAAATTTTCTATACAATATGACATGATTTATATTTAAATGATTAAAACAATTAGATAAAATACATATAATTAAAAATGATTTCATTATTCAAATTTAAAATTAATAATAAAAAAAATAATTATAACAAAAAAAAAATTAATATTCTTGAAATATAATAAAGTCCATAGTCATTATCAACCATAGTAAAAAAAAGTATAT
>NW_018397259.1:6383704-6394176 GCF_002168275.2 Theobroma umbraticum | reverse complement strand
ATATAAAAGGGTCTAAACGAGTCATATTCAGGTTATAAATGTGTCATCAGGTATATATGTTTACACAATTAATAAAACGGATTATAAACAGATCACGTATTATATATATGCATAATAACATAATTAACTTAATACGTCTTGTATAGATTAAATAAATTAAAACATGATTAAAAACATGAAATACAATTATTGTGACCAAACCGCTTAACAGTGTGTTGTATTATCTTGTTATTGTATCGTATGCACAAGTCTATTTAAAGCCTAATTATAATTTCTAATTAGCTCCTATGTCCAATTACCTTTATCAGATTGAAAGGCTATGACTTTGTACAAATATTATAAAAATACCAAAAAATCCAACAATACTACTAATTTGACTAGTTTGAAGATGAGATACTAAATCTTTTATCTTTAAATTTTGCATTATATACCCATCATGTTATTGTTTTCATCTTTCCACTTTTAAATCTAGATAGCATAATTCATCAAGGTCTTAAACTTTATATCAAAAAGAGTTGTATTCATAGAAATGAATATCACGGATTTTACTTCAAGAAGAGATAAAATGAGTTTTAGATATATCAACATGAGCCTTCCACTACCTATCAGATATAATTTTTGGATTGAAAATGTAAGTCCGTGACAAGTGGTATTAGAACAAATCTAGATATTCACTGTGTGGAATTCTCATGAGAGACATAAGGGTTAAGGTAGACCCAGAGTAGTAGAGGAGTCTTTTTTTTATATGAGTTAAGAGACAATGCAACGAGAACATTGTACAATTAAGTGAGATAGAATGTAGTAAAAGATATAATGATTTTTAAGTATATAAATATTTAGACATATTTTTTGAATTGAAAATGTGAATTGTGCCCATTACCTTAGCAACATGTAAACACATGAATTTACTTATTTGGTTTTTTGCTCCCTAGCTATTGCCACATCAAATTTTTGTTTCTCTTGTAGTTGCATTGGTTGTGCCACATCAAACATCTCACTCTTCAACGTGCAATATTATAGAAGAATATCGAAGCCCAAAATTTGTATATTGGATTGACTGAGGCATTAATGGATCTTTGCAAATCATGTATGAGTCATATGCGAATTTTTTTTATTGAGAAAAAAATTTAAATCTAAATATTTAAATAAGAAAATACATGCATGTATATAGTCTTGATTAATTTATTTTTTAATTCCAAATTGCAAATCATTATCAATCTTGTTAATGTTTTTTTTTTCTTTTAAATATACACCTAAATTGTTTATTCACATTCTCTTCCATCTTGCCCTTTTAATTATCACTTATTTATACACTCATAAAAGTCCTTCATCTCCAGCTAAAGTCTTAATGTTCTTAGGCTTCTCAGCCTCGAGTTTTCACAAACTCACCGCTTCCTTTCCATGTCTACTTCGACTTTCCTAAGAAATTGGACAAGAAAGTGCACCAAAAACCTCCTCTCTGCCCCAAATTTTGTTGTGTTTTCATATCTCGACTTTCTTGACTCAGTTTTCTGTGTCATATACAAATATCTTGATGAGTTCTTTGAAGGGAAGGCCACGCCATGTTACTGCGTAACCAAGAAGAGTGAGATGAATGGGAGCAATGGGAAAGGTGCTTATAATGAGGAAATTGGGATGTCAGAGACTTTGCATGGGAGGAAAAAGAAATTGAAGGAATTAATTTCTTTGCTTCAATTTGTGGAAAAATTGTTGAACCAAAAGAAAGGTGTTAAATCTGGGTATAGTTTCAGGAACCAAAAGAAGGCTGCTGCCTATAGTTTGGGACATAGGTGGTCTGATTGTGGATGTGATTCTTGCATCTCCTGGATGAAAACAGATGATCACAAGCTTTATTTCGTGGTGGGGGAGACTTCTTCACAAGGTAATTGCATGCTTCAGGTTGAGGATCATTTTTTTTTTATTTAAATTAGGTTATATGTATTATCATTGTCACATGATTGGATTGAGAATCTTTCCTTATTTGTTTTGGAATATATTCTTTAATATTATTAAAATAAATATATAACGTATTTAATTAGAATTATTATACAATATGATTATCTGTTTAGACTACATGATCTAGTTAAGGGTTGTACTGTAATAATGTTAGTCAATTAGAGTTAAACTATGAACAAGATTAGAATTAATGAAGACACATAATTAAGATTGGTCAATACATAATTTAGATTTCTAAGTTATACAGTTTTATATTATACAAGAATTTTCCTTCTAACAAATATGATGCAACCAAATCAAAGCCAATAATCTGGCAATTGATTTGTATCGATTTATTATAATTAATACTTTAATTATTTTTTAATTTTTAATTAAGCATATGATAATCTGAACTGTTATGCTGTATTTTGTTTTTATTAATAAACGCCAAATATTGCTTGAGCAACATAAACTTTCATCTTAACTATTAACTAATTAAGTATCTATCTTACGAACCAAAATATATTTTAAAATACCATAATATATACTCTAATTCAACCAAACGGGTAGTTGTTGGATTCAATCTTTCTTCTTATTTTTTTCTTTTTAAAATATTTCTTGTTTAATGACGTAAATTGTATATTTTATTAATGTATTAAAGTTTTACATTGCCTTCTGACTTTTCATGTTTTATTTTCTCGAACTATTTTTTGTTTTGAAAGACTAATTTTCGAAATATATATCTAAATATGACGATTATTTGAAAAAATAAATTATTAATTTTGACATCAATCCTTTTGTCTTTGACAGGCATTCGAAAGGATTCCGAGGGAAACCCATCGGAGAAGGTGATATTCATACATGGCATTCTCAGTTCTTCCTCGTTTTGGACAAAAACGGTTTTCCCAAAGCTATCCGAATCAACGAACAGCAAGTACAGCTTGTTTGCGGTTGATCTGCTGGGATTTGGGAAAAGTCCAAAGCCAAGGGACTGTCTATACACCATGAAAGACCATGTGGAATGGATTGAGAAATCTGTAATCTCTCCATTTCAATTCGATTCTTTCCACGTGGTTGCTCACTCCATGGGCTGTATAATTGCATTAGCCTTAGCTGCAAAGCACTCCAAATCTGTCAAATCCATTTCCCTTGTAGCCCCTGTGAGTACACAAATGATATACATAAGAATAATTATAACAAAATTAATCTATAACGAATATATATATTTTGGTTCTGATTTGGGTTCTGTTTCAGCCTTACTTTCCTTCAAAGGATGGAGTGGAATTCACCGTGATGAATTGCGTTACATCCAAAAAACTGTGGCCGCCACAAGCGTTTCTGTCATCCATCATGGCTTGGTATGAACACTTGGGTCGATGTGTCTGTTTATTAATGTGCCGAAACCATAGGACCTGGGAGAGACTTATTAAGCGATTCACTGGATTAAGGTAATAACTCAGAAGTTAGTTATTAATGTATAGGTTGATCATGATGAGTTTTGACCCGTTAATCAGATGCTCTAATTCTGGCATTTTCTCTTTATTGCCTTTCAGGAATCTGGATTTCATGCTTTTAGACTTGACAAAGCACACCCATCATTCAGGCTGGCATACCATGCACAATGTGCTGTTTAGGGGAGTAAAACTCATGGACAAAAACCTGGAAACCTTGATGCAATCAAGAACAAAAGTCCATGTAATTCTTGGGAACAGGGACAAATCTGTTCCACCAGAGTGTGGCAACGACATTAAGAAGAAATTCCCTGATGTGGAGGTTAACAACATTGCAAATGCTGGCCACCGCTCTGTGATCTTCACAAGAGAGAAAGATTTTGCTCAGAATTTGGTGCGGATTTGGGAAAATGCTGCATCTGATCAACATAATCATCCAGTTTGAAATTCAGGGGAAAAAGGAAAAAACTAGATTTTCCCAGAAGCAAGAATGTAAACTCAAGCCTCAAGCCTGACTAGTTTTCAATGGTTGTACAATGAATTTGATGGGAATATAGTTGATGTAAGTTCCCAAAAACCATATATATGTCAAACATAATAATTAATGTGTTCAATAGATCAAAGATGAATTTGATCTGTTGCTCGTAAAAGAGAGAAAGAAATAGTTCAGAAATTGCACATTACTTCAATGCTCCACGTCGAGGCTATTATCAACATGTACGTGGAGCTCGCAAACCCCACCCGGCCTACCCAACCCATCCATCAACTGACCTGAATCCAAGTTGCTATGAAATAAGAACAAAAGAACGAAAGATAGAGTCATGTGAGCTATAAAAACAATGAAAGAGAGATTGCAAATGCCTAAAAACTGCTGAAAATTGAAGCTTTATAAGGCGAACAGGCACCCTAGTATTATCAATATTTACATGCAAGTGGAGACGGATTGCATTGATGTATGGTGGCTGAAAAAAAGGGCAAATGAACCCGGAAATGAAATATCAATAACCAAAACGAACAGATACACATACAATTCATTTCAGGTTGATATTAATGTATTTATGTCCGACTCTAGTGATAATTTGACAAAATTCGTTAATGTAAATAATAATAATAAAGAAGCAATTGAAGATTTACATGAAAACTTGTAACCATGTGAGATGAGAATCTTGCCCACTTATGGTCTACAAGGGCTTCGGACAGAACAATATTTACAAACCTTTGCTGGATACCCAATAGCAGCTTCTGAACGCCAGATCTAAGTGTCTCCCATGTCCTCAAGGTGCCATTTGCTATGGCACTTAAACCATCATGTGATGACGACTCAATCCCTCTGAAACCACCAAAAATTCATCCGCAATTAATGAACCAGAGTTCAAATTTTCGTCATTTCGATCAGCCCTGCTTGCCAGCATAGCTCCACAATTGCAAGAACACATTCGAAATCAGATCTTTGCTGGTGTTTGTTTACCCTTGGAACATGTTGTGCAGATGAAATGCTTCTAACCATTTCAAACCACCGCTGACCATTTCATGAACTCGGTTCTATGCAATGTGCTTGTATCCACAGCAAGTTATGCTTGAATGAACTTTCTCACCAATATATACTTCTGGACTGAACCTGCAAACGTTTATATGTATCAAGTTGCAACTTGGTTTTTTGAAAATGTTTTTGCTGAATAATGCTGGAGTAATGCAGTAAAATTAAGGAAACTTTCTTCATGGAAACAAAGTTTTCCTTTCTATTCTTATCTATCATAAAGGTTGTAGACTTCTACCAAATTCAAACATAACAGAAAATCAACCTAGTAACTTCTATAAAAGGAAAAATGAGACCAATAAATCTGGTTGAATGAAGAACAAAGTAGAATTAAGAAGGCTTTAACATCTTTCATAAGGTGAGTCTGAAAATCTAATTAATAGGAGTTGCCATCAATTGTTTCTGTTTAGATGTAATTGACCATTTAATTGAATGACCTTTTTTAATAAAGTTTTATACTAGAATTAGTTTCATGAAAAAGTATAGACAAACGTGTGGGGAAGGTATTAGCACCCATGACGTCCATTCCAAAAATAGTACCAATTAATAATGTGTTATATTATTTTTAAGGTTAATAAATTTAAATTTAATATTTAATTTTGTTTCTCTTAATTTTTATTTCTTATTTTATTTTTTATTTTTTTAATGCAAACCCTTTATATTAAAAATTTTTCTAAATTCTCCCATACTTTTGGCAGAGTATTAGAAAATTTCTTCACTTAAAAATTTTCAAGAAACTATCACTCATAACTTTCTTTAAATTCCATATCATTGGAGGTTTTTAATATATTTTTTTTAAATTCAAATTAAATGTCTCTGATGCAAGCACAATAATATCATGGTATTGTTTCTAATTTTGAAAATATTTAATTATTATATCTTTTATGTTTTAAGAATTAGAAATAAACCTTCTTATAAAAATAATTTTTAGATTATCCCAACACTTTCAACAAGGTTCCATAATTATTTTTACTTTGAAAATTTTAAGGAAGTTTTCTTTGTGGAAATAAAGGTTTCCTCCCTATTCTCATCTATTATAAAAAGTTGTAGACTTCTACCCAATTCAAACATAGCTATATATTCATCTGAAATTTCAATCCAAGTGAGAGAGAGGGGGAAGTATTTGACTTGTTGACTGCACTAAAGTTGCTATGTGTTTTGGTTCTAAATCCATGTTCTATTTTACTTGAAATGCGAGTGGTAGCATTGTGCAAATGAATCTATTGATCAACAAGCGACAACACATGACAGTAGCACCATAGTTGTCCATTGGCCCCTTGCAGCAGAAACATGATGAACACTTATAAACAGAATACTATAGAAATCAATGGAACTCCATCATCTTTCAACAGTTTAAGTAATTCGCACTCATGCATGTTACAAGTCCAATTAAATTCACAAGGAGTCAGCCATCCCAATATCCCCGAGAAGCCATTTCTCAAGGTTAAATAAATGAAAGCTAAACTTGTCTCTACGATAGATTCACTGACTAAAATAAACAAATCTTTTATCCTAGGACTTACAACTAAAATTTGCATCCAGCCCAAATTCTAGGGCAATTAGTGTGGTGAGGGTTGCTTTGTACATTAAACAAAACTACTCCTATAAAATACTTCCCTGGACATAATATACATGGTTACAATACAGAGCAAGCAAAACAGGAAAGCCTAACATTAGGGGTCAGATTCTGCTGTCTTCACAGTATTGTACCTTAAAATGGTGGTGGCATTTTACGAGGTCCATAGTGGAGTCAGGGCTGCATTTCGATTTCTGTTTCTAAATACGTCCCACATTAAAATTTAGACATTTAACTATTTGGGCATTTATTATTTATTAAAAACTTGAGATTTATAACTTAAAAAAAATGGTAAATGACTTAGATATTTTTCCAAAACCAGACAAATACAGCTCTTTACCCTATTTTCAAATGCCAACAGACGAAGCATGGATCTTTATGGAGATTTTATTTCATTTATTTAAAATACAAAATCTTAAATTGAATTGAATGCAGTATAAAATTAAAAAAAAAAAATTGATTAGGCATATTGAGATATAATATATACCCACGTTACTTATTAATTTTTTTATTAAAAAAATCAAATCTAAAAAATTGGTAATTCTTATGTTCAATCTTTATATGAAACACTCGGGAATAAAATCTTAAATATATTAAACCAATGAAAAAGTGAATATTTTTAAAATTGCATAAGAAGAAAATTAGATCCAAACAACATTCGAAAATACTTTAATTATTATCATATATAAATCTAAATGATGTAAAGCATGGAGCAAATAGAATACAATATAAAATTTAAAACATAATTATTTTAAGATAAAATAAAATATTTAAACTAGATAAAGTTATGCAAATTTTTTATACATATAAATCAATTCATTTAGCGAACAAGATCTATTAAATTGTTATCTTCACTTAAAAACTGTCCCACAAGTTTCATGGTGCCGTTTAATGATTTAATTATTTCTAAAATCGATGGACAAAATATATATAAAACATAAATCTATATATATTTATAAACAATATGGAGTATTATTAGAAATAATATATATATATATATATATATTTATACGACTTCCATTTCCAACAGTATAAAAGGATGAATTTTCCCAAGATTCTGGAAACTCTTTCGACTCCATATTCTATTCTTCATAGCCAGGACGTGGCTCCAACATTCATCGCTTATCTTCGCGTTGTCCGAAACCATTTTCACTTCTTGTCTTTCAACTTTTATATATGTTCTTCCTGTCCAACCCTCGAACTCCACACAGTTTTTTCACTTGTCCACCTGTCTTACCACTTTCCTTCATTTAAGTTATTTTTTCCATCCATGTCGATTGCAAATTTACTCGGAAAAGGGACAAGGAAATGTGGCACAATCCTGCTTGATGCCATCACTTTTTTTGTCTTTCTTTTCCTCGACCTTCTTGATGCTATTCTTTGTGTGGTATGCAGGTTTCTTGATGAGTTCTTTGAAGGTGAAGCCTCTCCATGTTATTGTGTAAACAAGGGAGAGCAAAATGGAGATTGTGGTGATGGAGAGAGGGATTTGTCAGAGACTTTGTATGGGAGGAAAAATGTATTCAGGGAAATGGGGTTTCTTGGTTTTCGAAGACAATGGGAATATAGAAAGAAAAGTGATGGTTTTGGTGGTGGAGGAAGGTTGGTGAATAGGTGGTCTGATTGTGGATGTGAGTCTTGTGTTTCTTGGATGAAGAATGATTGTCAGAAGCTTCATGTTGTTGTGAAAGAGCAGCCACAAGGTAATTCTTGGGCAATGCATGTGGTTTTTTTTTTTAATCATTAATTTTGATGCCAGTCTTTTCGTTTGACAGTGGAAAGTGATGATTCAAGAGGAGAGTCAGCTGAAAATGTGATATTTTTACATGGGTTCCTTTCTTCTTCCTCGTTATGGACAGATACAGTTTTTAAGAATCTATCTGGACCGGTAAAGGGTCACTACAGACTTTTTGCTGTTGACCTTTTGGGATTTGGAAGAAGTCCAAAGCCAAGTGACAGTATGTATGCTTTGAATGATCATGTGGAAATGATAGAGAAGTCTGTAATCTCTCCATATCAGTTGAATTCTTTCCATTTGGTAGCACATTCCATGGGTTGCATAGTTGCTGTGGCCTTAGCTGCAAAGTACTCAAAGTTTGTCAAATCAGTCACTCTTGTTGCACCTGTGAGTGGATGACATTAGCATTTAATTATTCAGCAGAAGTTAATAATCAGCCTTTTCCACTGAAAAATTTTCTACAACACCCAAAACCAATGTCAAAAAATGTTTCTGAAACATGTTAATTGCCTATAGCAGAACAAAGACAATAGCCAAGTGGTATTGAGTATTCGACTAATATAACTTCCATTGATTATTCAATCAACCAGTGTGTTTTTTTCCACTATGTTTGGATTTAATTGAAGTCACTTGAACCTCCCTTTTCTTAATTCTCTCTGTTTCATCTGTTTCCATTTATCTCACATTGAACATGTTCTGTGCATTCTACATCTAGCCTTACTTCCCCTCTGCAAAAGATGGAACAAGTACTTTAATGGTGCTTGAAACACTTGCTGGGAAAAGATTGTGGCCACCACTGGCATTTGTTCAATCGGTTATGTCATGGTATGAGCATGTGGGCAGATGTTTTTGCTTCCTCTGTTGCCGGAACCATAGGGTGTGGGAGAGGATTCTGAAGCTATTGACTCAAAGAAGGTAACAAATGAATTACTCTTTATTGATCAATACACTCACAATTATATAGAAATGTACGCAGGCACACACACATATGGATATGTACATTCAGCACAACAATTATGATAACTGCATGTTTTTGCACTGTTGGGGGCATCAATGACAAGCTTCTGTTTCATTAATTTTACCTTTCCAGAGAACTCGACTTCATGGCAGTAGACTTCACTAGGCATACCCATCATTCTGCTTGGCATAGCATGCATAATGTCATATGTGGAGGAGCAAAGTACATGCATGACTATCTGGAAATCTTGTATAGATCAAGAGTAAAGGTTTGTCTCATCCATGGTGATCAGGACGCGGTTGTCCCATTGGACCGCAGCGTCAATATCAAGATGAAGTTCCCAGATGTAGAACTTAACATTATTCAGAATGCTGATCATGTCACCATAATCCTCGGCAGAAAGAAAGATTTTACTGAGAATTTAGAACGTATATGGGCATCATCCCAGATGTGACTATGATATAATTGTATCATTTAGAAGCTGATATATTCCAATAAATCAGGTTGAATAAAGAACAAAGGAGAATTAAGAAAGGCCTTCACACCAATCCCATTTAAGCTGTCTACTTATATGAAAACTAGGGGTGTGCGGCGGTCGGTTTTGTCGGTTTCAGTTCGATTTTGACCAAAAACCGATGAAAATTTTTTTCAATATAACCGACCGAACCGCATATGATGCAATGTCGGTTTCGGTAGGTTTTTTAGAGACTCAATTTCAGTCGGTTCGGTCAGTTTTTGAGGGTGAGATCTATGAGTTGACTTATATTGACTTGGGCTAAAATGGGTTGACTTGGACTGTGATCTATGGGCTAAAATGGTTAAAGATTCATGGGCAACATTAATTTCAATGGGTTAAAATAGTTAAAGATCCATGGACTAAAATGGTTAAAGATACAATGGCATTAATTTCAAATTAATTTTTTTGTTAAATAATTTGATTTTTTTTCATTTAACATGGGTCTTTTTTATTAATTCAAATAGTTATATAATAAGTAAACATTAGTTTCAAAAGTTCTATAATTAAATATGATCACAAAGAAATTAGCATTAGTCTTCATATAATAAATAAACAAACAAGAGTTCCACAACTTAAAGCTTAATGACATAAATTACTAAATTTCAAAAATATGAATCTCCAAGGCTCCAACTTCAATTTGTAATGATTTTACAGAACATGACCCTAAAAAAATTAAAAGTGAATATATAATTAGTCTAAATATTTATGGTAAGATAACTTAAAGGAATTATAAATGTAATATAAATATTGCATAATACCT
>NW_018397259.1:6382685-6383115 GCF_002168275.2 Theobroma umbraticum | reverse complement strand
CATCATTATCGAAACCCTCATCATCCACAGGCTCAGATAAATATTTCTCCAATTCCGTTTTCAGATCATTTGATCCAATGTTTAACCGGTGCTTCTTGAACCTATCCAATCTTTTCTTAGTACGTTCTGTATCCTTGCCAATCAAAGTTGAAGCAACATTGTCACTACAACCACCACTAATGCCTTGACCCATGGACGATGGACACTCTTGACCACTTTCACCAATATCACGAGCTGGAGGTTGTAACATGTTTCTATAACAACGAAACAATGAAACAACTCATCCATTGTTTGTGTCATCAAAGAAAACATCATTGAAGCTTGAGTAGGAGGATATATGTCTAGCAAAGTGAATTCAACATAAGAAACCTTTTTCCTTAGATCAAGTATAACAGCAATAAATAACACCAAATTCATTTTGTCCACATTT
>NW_018397259.1:6374374-6382585 GCF_002168275.2 Theobroma umbraticum | reverse complement strand
TCTTCATAGCATTGTAATTGGAAACTGAGGGATGCTTTTTATAACAAGAATTCAACGAAGCCAGATTCTGGACAGGCATCAGATTATAATTTCATCTTGGAGCATTGTTTGCATACGTCCTGAAGCTACAAGTTTCTAAATGGTTCAAGATGTAAGCAATGAAAATGTGGAATAAATTGTTTAATTGCTGACATTCATTATCAGACAAATTCCAAGGGTCTTGCCATAAATCCATCCAAATTTCGCCATTTTTAATGATCCTGTTTTTCTGAAACCACGTGCGGACAAAACCGTTGGCCTTTTGGCCGTTGGGTTTCAAGGTTTAAGGGATTTTCTTTTTTAATTAATTAAAAAAATAATTTAAAGAAAAGAAAAATAATACAGAGTGTGACATTTTGGTCTCTTGCTGAAGACTTTCTCGGTTTCTTCCTTCTGATAAATCTTTTCCAGTAAACCATCGAGAGGCTGAATCTCCTGAACCATTCAATAATTCAATCTTTGGATATTTATTATTTATTACAAGCTTGAGATTTATGACTTTGAAAAAAAGCAAAGTAAACGGCGTTGATATTTTTCCAAAACCAGACACGTACAGCGCCTTTACCATATTTAACGCATGAAGCATGCTTCTTTATGGATATTTGTTTTGATTTATGCCCCTCCAAAAATTCATTTAAAATACAAAATCTGGAATTCAATTGACTGGTTATAAATTATCTATTTTTTATTTTTTAATTATGTATTTAATAAATTTTAATGTTTTTATTTTTTAATTTATAAAATATTATATTATTTTTAATTAACAATAATATGTATTTAATTATCTCTAATAATTATTTTTTTATTTATTTCCTTTATTTCCAATCAACATATGTAATTATTTCGAACAACTATTTTTTTTGTTATATATAAAACTATTATTATTTTTTCAATATATAATATCTATTTTAAAATTTTTCTTTTCTCATTTGTTCTTTCTTCCTTTTTTTTTTAATTTCGATTTTCTTATAAAGAATACACAAGAAGTCCATTATATTATTATCTTCATAAAGTTGTAAACCTCATTTGCGGTTACTATTGTTCTAATATTTATAAATTTTTTTACTTTAATTTTTAATTAATATTATATTCTTATATATTTTTTATTTTATTTGATATTTAATTTATTTGAATTAAAAATTTTAATTGTTGATTTTGTATTAACCATTTAAAAAATATAAAAATTTTACATCTCAAAAAACTAAAAGAATAAAAAGTTAATAATTTTTTTAATTTCAATATAAGAAGGCCTCATTGAATATTTCATTTTAGGCCTTTGAACTTATTGAGCTTGCTCCTACATAAAACACATGGGAATAAAATCACATAAGAAGAAAATTAGTCACATAAGAATAAAATTAGAAGATACCTTTAAGTATTATCACAAAAAAATTAAATGATGTAAAGTATCAAGCAAATAAAATGCAATATAAAAATTTAAAACATAATTATTTTAAATAAAATAAAAGATTCAAACTAATTAAAATTATGTAATTTTTTTTATAAATCAAGTCATTAATTCAACAAGTTCTATTAAATTTTTAACTTCACTTGACAACTGTCCCACAAGTTTCATGCTGCCGTTTAATGATTTAATTAATTCTAAAATTGATACACAAAAAGTATACAAAAATAAGATCTATATATACATATTTATTTATTTGTAAACAATACGAGAGTATTATTAGAAATAAAATAAAATATAAGATAATTTTTTTTTTGCTGAAATAATTGTATAAGAGAGAAGATAGTTAGGTCCCACATCATCTTCTGTGGAAGTACCCAGTTTGTAGCAGGGGTAGGTGCAACAGATCGTTCACCTTGGTTCCATTAGAAAGACAAGTGAAGTGTGTCTACACCTAACATTTTCCATTTCACCATTTTCTCTACTCTGCCAAGAACGATACCAAACCAAAACTGCAAAAGTTGAAACAAGGAATAAATAAAACCCACTCTTTTTTATTTATAAATCTGGGGTCTTTTTATCAGTAGGGTTAGATTTTGGGGTGGCTGGTTTTAAGATAATGGATTTGGAATTCTTGCAATCTGTGGATGTTCAGATTCTTGTTGGTGTAGCTGTAGCGGTTTTAGCCATTGGCGTTGCTGCTGCTTATCTGTTTTCCTCTAGGAAATCCAAAGGTTTTGACTTTTCATCATTTGGGATTATGCATTTTTTTTAGCAGTTAGAGTTCTGCTCTTTTATTCGAAGATTAATTCTTTCTTCTTTTGATTGATTGTTCTTTGCATTTTAAGTAATGGGTGTAGCAAATCCTGGATTTCTTTGTATGTTAAGGTGTGTTTGTGCCTGTTGGATGATGATTTTTTTTTTTGGGTATGTTTGTTATTGACACAGATATTGGCTTGTTTGTTGTTACAATGTAATTAGTAGAAGATGAAACAGGGATGTTAAAGTCTTTATATTGTTTGAGTCATTGTTAGGATTGTTCTCTGTTGGTCATCGTTTATTCAAATTTCTGCATGTTTTGCCATACTCATTTAAAGAATGGTATACGTATAGAGCTCTGTTTCTTGCGTAGAGTTTGAAATAAAATGTTTGGAGTGAATGGCTGTCATATAAAACATTTACAGCTTGATATCTGGGATGGAATATCTGTATCTATATAGCTGTTTATGGAAGTCTTCTTTTTTTCTTCTCCAAATAAAGAGAACTTATCATGAAAATAATGTAAAAACAGCAACTGGAGTCTATCTATTGCAAGATTTTGAAGATTACTGTTCCGCATGATGATTGAGAAGTTGCATTGTCAGATATGACAAGAGAGCAATCTACTATGTTGGTTTAAACATATATCTTGTGATTTAGGCAAATTTTCAGGTTCTAGCAGTCTAGTTTATAGAATCTACTTGAATTTGGTACCATAATTTCCCCCTTCTTTTCCTGCTTCATTCTTCTTTCATCATGTTGAGCTCAAACTATTTTATGATTTCTAGTTTTTTTATTTGAATACATGATTATTTATTTTGCAAGAACTGTACAATGTTTATGTTTCTATCCTTTTTTAAAATATTGTATTTGAGATTTTGGAAATATTTATTCTCTTTTCCAAATGGATTTTTCCATGCTAATGCTAACATTAGAAGGGCAATCTCCCTTTTGTTAATACCTGCAAAAGTTAACTTACTGAGATGCATCTGCTTTTGAGTAACTTCTTCCTTTCTTTGAGTTTTGTTATTGTGTTGTTTGCTTATGAAGTTGCTCACATCATCATTTGTGCCTCTAGGCTGTCTAGATCCTGAGAATTACAAAGAGTTTAAACTTGTCAAACGACAGCAGCTGAGCCATAATGTGGCAAAGTTCGCATTTGCACTTCCTACTCCTACTTCAGTTTTGGGTCTTCCCATTGGACAGCATATAAGTTGCAGGTTCAGTTGATTGAATCCATCCTTTTTGTATTTCTTCCTAATCTAATAGTTGTCAATACTTTCCAAATGCTTGTGAACTGGACTAATATATAAATTAGATGCTTTTCACATTATCAGGGGCAAGGATAGCCAAGGTGACGAGGTTATTAAACCATATACACCTACAACATTGGATTCTGATGTTGGTTATTTTGAATTAGTTATTAAGGTACTTGCCTGAAAATTCTTGCTGTTGGAGTTGACTTCAGTGTGATATTTATGTATCTGGCTGTTAAAATCTACTAACTTTATGATGGAATTTTTCTTGTAAATAGATGTATCCTCAAGGGAGGATGTCACACCATTTCAGAGAGATGCGTGTTGGTGATTACCTTCCTGTGAAAGGACCCAAGGTATATGGTTTCTTTTAAATGCATAAAGTGCTTTTGGCTGTAGGGTTCTTGGTTCCTATTTTGTTGTGTTTCACGGAGTTGTGTCAATAGAAAAGTATGCTGGATAATATTCCTATCGGTTTTCGCAACAATGATTTTTTTTCATCAAGTAGCCATTTTGCCCATGTTGCAACCAGAATTATTGGATAATCTCAATAAAAATTAATTGTTACTTTCATTACTGTTGAGCATGATGCAATCTTACTAAACATACAATGTATTTCCTATAGAAGAGGAACATCACATTTGTTTTACATGTGCTCCTCTTCATTATTTGAAGGCTTGCTGCCTAGCTGGCTTTCTTGCCTCTTCTGAATTATGTTTGATGTTATGATTCACATTTGGCTCTCATTTCTTTATGTTGTTGTACTGCAAATTGTTTTTTCCAGGGGCGGTTCAGGTATCAACCTGGTCAAGCTAGGGCATTTGGGATGATTGCTGGAGGCTCTGGCATTACTCCAATGTTCCAAGTATGTTACCATTTATCAAAAAATGATTCTTTCAATATATTTGTTCATATTTGAGAGATGTTGACTTGCTATATGTTTTGAGTATAGTCTTTTGCAAGGTTTAAGTGTTTATATAATACGTCAACCTCTTTTTTTTTTCCCTGGTTTCTGTTTCGGTTAGGTAGCCAGAGCCATATTGGAGAACCCGAAAGACACAAGTAATGTACACCTTATTTATGCAAATGTCACATATGAGGACATTCTTTTAAAGGTACTTTGATTTCGTACTTCTTTGTTGTTAATCTTTCTACTACTTACTTTATTGACTAGTCCAAAATAACGAACCTAAGACAAGTTTCCTCTGTCTTTCCATATGGAGAAAAGAATACTAGCCTGCCTGTGTGGGCAATGCTGAG
The DNA here is from genome assembly GCF_002168275.2 of Theobroma umbraticum. Classification (NCBI taxonomy): domain Eukaryota; kingdom Viridiplantae; phylum Streptophyta; class Magnoliopsida; order Malvales; family Malvaceae; genus Theobroma; species Theobroma umbraticum. Next base: position 6,377,866 of record NW_018397259.1, on the reverse strand, counting down.
CTATATGAGGCCCTCAATGCAATTGTATACTAGTCAAGACCTGTTTTTCTGGTGCAGCAAGATCCAAACATAAGATTGGCCAAAACCCTTGCTTACTGAAAATTTATTTTGTTTTCAAATAACAAATGTCGTGGTGGATTTCATTTCCATATCATCATTATAAGAGATCACATTAGTGACATTATGAGTTTCTTCAAATAACTGTTATTATTGTTGAATATTGCACATTTAATGTGCAATGATTATTATGGCTACTATGGATTTACTTGTACAGGATGAAATACAAGCATGGGTGGTTAGTGACTAGTTCATAGGAATTAAGAATGCAATGCTTTAAGATGTAGATTGATCAAATGGGACAAATTATTTATTTGCAGGAAGAATTGGATGGCCTTGTTGCCAAGTACCCTGGTCGCTTCAAAGTCTACTATGTTTTGAACCAGGTAAGTTGCCGTTCTTATTCCATGGCAAACTCCTAACATGTTTTTTCATTTCATCTGTTCATTTTTCTGTAAATCTTGTCAAAGGCCTAGGAGCAGAATGGCTTTATCAGAATCTGAAGTACCATTTTATTCTTCTTCTCGCTCTTGTTCATGCATAGCAGCAATGCGAATACAAATATGATGGATAATGTTGTTAAGCTTTATCAAAATAAAGAAAAATAATGCCAGAAAATTTTCTGCTTTGACTGGAACATGGACAACAGATTTATGAATTTTAAATACTTTTCAAATGTAGAAAGGACAACCATAGTGGTGCCTGTTAGAGAAATTATTTGAGAAGCAAATGGGTTTTGGAATTTATATCCGTGATATTCCTTGTTTGTCACTTCATTTAGCTGGACAGATACAATTTCCTCTGATCTGTTATGCACTTGGTGTGTGGTTTGAACTGCTTGAACAATGTCTAATAAGTGTTACTTTAGTTGGAAATCATGACTTTTGGACTAATTAATGGTGTTCTTACATGATTTACTGAAATGTCCTGTTGTGTAGGATGACCTGCATGTGCATTAGAGTGGCTTATATACATCATTTTTGATATATGAAAGTTTCTATTGCTGCATCTCTTTTCATGTGTATGTAGTCTTGTGCTTGAAGGCTGCAGTTGGCTTCCTTCTACAAAACTGCATGTCCTTGCTTATAGCCATTTTATTGAAAAACTACATTATGTATTGGGTTATTTCCTCAGCCTCCTGCAGTGTGGGATGGTGGTGTCGGCTTTGTGTCAAAGGAAATTATTCAAATCCACTGCCCTGCACCGGCACCTGATATCCAGGTATATTACCTATTTCTTCATCTCATATGCCTATGTGCTTTAGGTATCTTTCAACTTAAATCATGAAAAATGTTTTAAATAAAAGTACTGAGAAGAAACTCTAATTTGATATTGGGATCTACAGATTCTACGGTGTGGCCCACCACCCATGAACAAGGCCATGGCTGGACACCTTGACGCCCTTGGATATTCACCTGAGATGCAGTTTCAGTTCTGTCCCTAGTCAAGATGAAGCTCCACCCGCTTGATTTATCTTCTGCATTGGTTCGACCAAAGCCATTTGTTCTGTACTCTTCTGCGTTGTAATGGAAACTTTAACCATTGGAGCCAAGGGCCTTACTTCGGATGCTTTGAACTTTTATGAGAGTTTTCCATGACAATGTACTGGAATAATGCAAATGAAGCTAGTGAACTTAGTAATCGTGATTTTGCAACTTTTATAGAACTAATTGTTCCCCATTATAATGTTGCTAGGGAGAAAAAGATGAGTAAAAGCAGCCAGATGACGACAGCAAGCACAGCCGCTTTATGAGTTTGTGATTTTTTTTTTTCTTTTGAGTGCTGATAGTTGAAAGTCAAAAGGGTCTGCTTAATGCGTTGGTCAAGGTTAGTTGTCCAATTGGCTGCATTCATTGTGAATGTTTGCAAATTGTTCATGGACCAGCTGGCTGACCTGATGGCCTTAACTAAATACATGGATCGATCCCGGACTGTTGCTTAGAGATCCTTCAACGAGCCATCTAGCAACTTTCTCTAATCGGTTTATATTAATAAACTCTTGTCATGGATCAGCTTGTTAGACATAAATGCCTTGATAGAATTCATGGGATGGATCCAGATCCCATAGAAACTATTTCCAAGGTACAAGCAATCTGGCCACAAAGTCTGCCTTCTTATTCGATATCCAAGATATTAAGACTATGAGTTTGTTACCTTGTTAAGCATCATCATCCATCTACTTCTTGTATTTCCACTTGAAAGCTATGATCTCTATGTTTATAAGAACAAATCTATCTTAGATTTGTGACCACTCAGCAAAAAGTTGAACCCACATCTACCTCTAGTTTCCAAACATTGGATGCTCCCCCACTTCTGCACAAACCACTAAGAATTATTTAAATGGTGCAGTTGGATCTGCTATTTGCTTAAATAAAAAAAAGAAACAGACTTGGGGAAGGTAAATTCATAGAAATTGAGTAGTTGGGTTTTCTAGCTCAAGTTTCACCTGCCCTAGCTATCAACTCTTTTCTTATAACCCCATCTTTTTTCTTAAAAAATTAGATTTGGATAAGCTATTCTAACCCCACACCGTAGAGACAACAAATAATTAATTTGGATTAAGTGTGAAGGAAGTGTTAAATTCATGAAGAGAAACAGAATATACAAGAATTTATTATAACTAATTAAATTACATTTAAGGGTTTGGTTAACACCCAACGCTTCTTACCACGAAAATTTCACCTCCATTTATTTAAACAGCCAGATTGTGTTTCCAACCTACTCTAGTACTCATCAAAATTTGCAAGTTCATGTTTGATATGTGATGGTGAAAATTTAACTTTAGCTTAGGGTCAATTGTAAATTCAATTTGAATTAAAAAATTAGTACATTTTGTCAGTATTAGAAAAATTCAGTAGATTTTAATATTGCTGGAGTACCTACCCTGCATTTTTCAGATAAAGTGAGCTGTAAAATTTAGTCCAAACCATTAATGAGTTGACCTAATTCCCTTTGTCCTCAATTTGGTAGCTCTAAGCTGGTAATTGGTTTGGATTTGTCATAGCCATAGCCAAATATTTGAGAAGAAAGAAAAGGATATATGCATTTCTTGCTAAAGAAAAGTATCTGTGCATATTTGGAACACGATGAATTATCATGATATTTAGATGATAATCTTTTAAATATTTTATTTTATTAATAAAAGGCTGATTCAATTGACAAGATTGCCTCTCTCACGTAAATTATTTTTAAAATTTGAACGTTTTAATAATTCATGTTAATATTATGTTAAACTTAAATTACTTATATGTTTTGCATGTCTCGAAATGTTAATAATAATCTCTATCTATATTTCCCTAAATAATCTCCTTTTGGCATAATCTTGGTTTACTTAAATTAGACTAAAAGAGGAAATATATTTAGGAAAGAAAAAGAAGAGGAAGGCACACCACGAGAAGAAGTCTAGTGTCAAGAAAACTAAAGCCCGCTTCTTCA
>NW_018397259.1:6367453-6374274 GCF_002168275.2 Theobroma umbraticum | reverse complement strand
AAAAAAAAAAAAAAACAGCTGAAGGCTAATCCGCTTTACAAGATTTTACCTTTTTATCTTTGTAAGTAAAAATTATTATGGGGCCCTAAAGAGCTTTCCCTAAACATCATTTATAACTATTGTTAGTTAGACAAGACTGCAAAAATTAGTGCATTTAATTCTAGTTGTAAATATTACATGTGATATAATTGAAGTACTAATGTAATAACAATTTGTACTAAAAAGCTATTTAATTTGTGTGCTTGGCTACAGAAACTAGCTGGACATATTTTTCTTTGTCTTTTTTTTTTTACCAAAATTCCCCAAATATTAATTTCCTTTTGTTTTTAAATAAATATTAATTTGACCAAAGGGCATGTGAAAGGTACTCACAAGTGTAAAAGATGGTACCTTTTTCTTTGCCGGACATTGAATGAGATATAAGCCTGTGATAATGAGGTAAAGCAACTGCCTCTCAAATTACTTTGCTTCACTGACAGGCAAATATGTTTCTCCTAGGAAGCCTGAAAATCGTTTTGAAAGCTCCATCTTCTGAAATTCTGAAGTATATGCTGTTACAAGCATACTTGCAATTAACCGATCACCATGGTAAAAAAAAAAAAAAAGAATTAAATAATTTTTTTTTCCTTCTTATAAATTGATGCTGCATTCATGCAGGGCTGAGGTTTTGGTTTCTTAGGTTACAATATTCACTATCAAAATAAGTATGTCAGTACGAATTTTCAGTACCCTTTTGTGTTTGACAGGTTTATCTTTGTACGGAATTCAAAAGTGAAAAGAAATGCATCTGTTACTTGGTAAATTAGCTGATGGAATTAATCTCCTTTTTAACTTTTTTCCATGCAAATTCATTTTTACTTTGCATTTACCTCTGCTGTAGGGAGTTTACGGCTTCAGTCCATGCTATTTATATTTCTCCCTGTATTTGGGATTCGATTGATTGTTGATAATGAATTCATAAATATGGATTTGATTCTCCTGTCATTAACCATAACTTGCAAACTCATAGAAACTTCGGAATAATTAATTTACCATCAAGTTAAACTGAAAAAAAATGTGGGTAAGTAGATAAATCAGTAGGTAAGCGAGATTAATACAAATTATTCACCACGAAAGCAATGATATGAGATTAAGACCAGGGACCAACCATCTGATTTTTTTGAAGAGTTAATTAATGATTAATTTAAAAAAAGAAAAGAAAAGGGGATAAGAAAGGAAAAGTGGACAGTCATTTTAGATGTACTTCAATTCTGTGCTGCTAATTCTGCAAAGTGCATTTGCATGGCAGGACAAGACAAACTGCGCAATCTGTTGTTTTGTAAGTGATTTTCATGCTCAAGTTAAACTGACAGTACCAAGTCCGCCAACACTCCAGTGTGAGACATGGGACTCCTATATTTTCTATTGAAGGTCCACAAGGATTTTTCTGATAGGTTTTTAATGAACATTAATTTGTTAGGTTTAGTTCCATCTCTGATATATTTTTGCTTTCATGACCTTTTAACTTGTTAGGTTTACTCTCTTTCTGCAACCCTCGGCATATATAAATATTTTTTTAATAATGTATTTCAAATTACAACCCTAAGAAAGGAGGACTGCCAGTTATAAGAAAGCTTTCAAGTGTAGCCAGAGTTGAGTCTCTGACTTTTCACAATATTTCGTCTTATCGGAAACTAAAATGTTTTAATTTTTTTTTTTTACATTCACGACCTTTTGAATTGGTTCTAAATAATTTATTTATCCATTAACAAGATGTTAAAATATATATGAACAAGCTTTTACACAAATATTTCATTTTTATCATTAATTTTAGATTTCACATTTGTTTTATCTATGACATTTTGAGTTTGTTCCGCATCTATATATTCATTAACACATTATATGAGAATATGAATGAAATTTGTTACATATATGCCCATCTAGGTATCACGTAACGAATTACATCCATAATTCGTTTATCATTTTTTAGCATTTAACAGTTGAACGGATTAATTTAGAATAAATTAAAAAAATTATAAATAAAAAATTGAAATTTTAACTTATGTGTGAGTATTTTGCACACTCTTTATTTTTTTTAGAAAAAAAAAATAATCAGAGGCCAAAGGTTTAATTTAATGAAAACCCTACACATCACTTTCTAGCATTACTATCATCTCTACCTAACCTTGAAAGGTTGGCATGTGAGATAAGAGCCACCTCCAATGGTTATGATCCTCATGAATAATAGCCCCCTTCTCCATTGCAAAATATATATATTTATATTTATATGCACTGCTGCCCCCATTTGGGACCACCATTTTTAAAAAAAATAAAATAAAAGGAAAGGAGAATACCCTACAAGTTTTAATTTTTTTTTTGAATAGCCCTACAAGTTTTAATTATAGACAGCCAGCACACTTATTCATCTTAGTGACAAGAAAAAAAAAAACTTGGCATTTCACCGTAGAAGAGAAAATGTGGGGCCAATTCAACCCTAATTTTTGATTGGCTATCAATGAAATAGAAAATAAAATATATAAGAGTTATGTTACTTACTCGGTCATTTTTATCTTAAATATTTGTATTGTGTGAAACATGATACATAGTTATTGGATAAATTTAAAGTAGAATCTATCAATACATGAGTGAGTCAACTAATTTATAAATGAGATGTTAAACTTAAATTAATAATAAATTTTATTTTTCAATATCTAGTAATTGTTTTTGAATTTGGGGAAGGAGATTCGAATTTTATTTTTTAAAGTAAGCAGATTATGCACTAATCAATTAATCAAATACTCAGATGTTATTTTTTAATATAGAGTATTAGTAATAGTAATAAGTGGATATATATGTTAGATAAAAAAAAATTAATTAGATATTACGAAAGTAGATTATTCTATGATAATCCTATTTATTGCCTCCCAAATTACCTTATGATCCCACTGCTTTAAATGCAAATATAAATTTCTGTCCAATCCTCAAAACATGTTTAATGTTCTCTCTCTTTCTCTAGGCCAAAATCAACATCTAAGCTATAAATGGTGGGAAAATGAAATTGTATACTTACAAGTTACAAACAAGTCCAACTGCATTAAGTGAGATTGCTTTATGGCCTTTAAATTAGGCTAAGTATATGGGCCACAGAAGTGAGTGAAAGCAAAGGCAAATATTTCTCATAGGGCAGTGCAGGGCAGCTAAAATTAACTATACAAAAAATCTCTATAACTTTGATAAACAAATTAATATCAGTTTCAATTCTGGCTATAGTCCTTTGTTTTCACCCCTCAATTTGCATGGCTATAATTATTCAATTTGAGATACAGAAAGGAATTGGGAGGGGGAGGCGGTTCTTCAATGGAATTTAATTCATAAAAGGAAAAAATAATTGCTATAATTAATGAGTTAATTTAAAATTTTTAAGACTAAGAAAGGGGTAGCATGTGCTAGGAGTAGAGCCAAAGTTGCTTTTTTGCAGTCTCCTTGAATGATTACTTGATTGGAATAAATCTTCCATGGTCCATTCACATGCATGCCCTAAATAATAGGATTAAATATATTTTAATTAGATTTTCTTTCTAGAGAAAATTAAAATTGGAATGAATAAATTATCTTCATATAATTAATCAAAGTCAAATTCTTCTTAGAATGGGGGGAGTGCAAAATTTTGTATTTCATAAATTATAATGTTCTTGTGGTTTTGGTTCTTCCATGTGATGAATATAAATGAGAATTTTTGTTTGATGTATATTCTGATAGAGACTAATGGTCCAAATAAATGGCTCCAAAATCTTTTTCGATTTATGAATTAAAAACAAAGACCAATACAACCCAAAATAAAGCAAGGATTTATCTACACAATTAAGTTTAATTAATATATTTTCCGGGTATATGCAAGCTATAGAGATACCGCAACGAATTACAGCTTGCTATTCTTCATGAATTTGTAACTTATACGATATGGTGCATTATAAATTTTTGCTCTAAATACGGTTTAAAATGGATAAAATTAAAATCAGAACCTGATTTTTATGAGCTTTCTTCAAGCATAAGGTTTTGAGGCTGAGAATCACCTTAAGTTCGAACATGAGATATTTTGAGTCAGGGTTTTGGTCCTATGATCATAGCCACAAGACATTAAAAGGAGAGAGTTGTGCTGTATCCTTGAAGTAGCGAACCAGACTATCATAATTTGTTTGTTTGATTGATTGCTTGCTCATTTGGATGTTATTTATGATTTTTATCCTTTTTTTTAGCACATTCAGTAAATTTTAGAAAAAATGGTTGATTTCGAATTTTTAATTTGAAAATTTTAAATAACGTTTACATTATGAAAAGATAATCACGTATTCAAACAATTCTTAAAAGAATATAAATGTTAAGAGATTAATAATTAATTATAGTACAAGTTTGAATTATTGAATGTATTAACATTGCTTTTACTATAGTTTGTGTATATTTAAACTAAAGTACAGAGTAATTCATGATGATAGATGCCACTATTCCAAGAGTGTGAAAGATCAACTCAAAAAATGAAATAAGAAGCCTTTGCAAGATTTCCATAACTGGTTAAGTTGATGATCTCTTGCACTCCATGTACAATCTAAACCCTTTTTAAGGCAAATTAGCAAATCTTGCAATAATTGTTGAAGCATCAATCAAATAAAATTGAATGAGCATCCAAATCTTTATCTTGAAAACTCTTTTAGAAATTGCTTTCTTTCATCAATGAAGATTGTGTGTTCATCTAATCTTTTCCATTGATATGTGCATTAAACTCAAGGAGGATTGTGTGTCTACAAGAACAGCAATTACATCCTGCATGATTAAAATTGTAAAAGGGTACAGCAAGGCCCATTCCTATAAAAATGCATCGGCCAGCAAAGAATTCCCAATAATAGGATTTTTTGATATCATGCTCAAACATTCTCTGTATTCTGGGATTATTATAAAAGTAGCTGGCACAAAATCCAATAGCAAATTTGTATAAAATACAGTTTCAGTGGACATCTAACTTTATGCATAAAGTTGTTTCATGTCATAAATCCTTGATCAGCATTACCTAGCCTGGTATCCAACACATCACTTCTGGAAGTGGATATTCTACAAAATATAGCATTTCAAACTAGGATGACTCCTGGTTAACATTCAAACAAATGCTGGACATTAATTCTTTTTTCAAAAGCTGGATTTCCAGCCATCTATTGTGAGTTAACTGAATAACTTTTGCCAGTTGGGTTGACAATGATAACCTGGGAGAACGAAATATGAAATAATTACTTCCAAGTAGCAATAACTTGAGAGACGGGAGCTTCACCAAACTGGAATTTGTTTGACATGACATATAAGAAAAGTTTCAGCCAAGAATAGAAATGTAACAAGATACAATAGGAAGAAAGCAATTAATAATGCCAGTTTTAACTGTGCATTAAGTAAGCTATTAGCCTCTCTAGACGACTAGATACTTCCAATGAAAGCAGCCAAGTGAAATGCTTACAAGTAAATTCTGGTTTAGACTTGCACAAATGAGAAGTTGGTCATGAAAAGCAAGGATCTATATTAGTGTCACATGCTTTTAGAAGTACTAACTCCAGCAACTTGAGAATGGTTGTAATTACATCTTCACAATTTGCACATCTTCAAATTGACTCATTAGCCCTGAGATCATCCTACAATGCTACAATCAGAAGGTAGCAACATGATATGCACTGTATATGCCAAAGCATTTGATTACCAGTTGGAAACATGAGCAAAGAAATCTTGTATGGACTCCTGATGCCTCTATGAAAATTGTACCTAAAAAACAATAGATAAAAGATAAAGAAAGGGTAATTGCTCTTGTAGTGCAGATTGAAAAGTTTACAAGGAAAGGCTATTTACCTGTCAAGTAGTATAGTGCCCAGTTTTCATTTGAAAGAATGAGAATTGAATTCCATGGTAGACAGAATCTTGCAGAACAAATCTACTATCTTGCTTGCATTTGTTGAACCTCTTCATGTATAGAACGAAAAAGAACAGTTGAAATATACCTCTCACCAAAGCTTGGAAATATAACCTATATCATTAAGAATTAGTGGAAGACATATTAGAGAGCAGTGCTGAATGGATTGTAGCTATCTGATAAAATAGTGATAATGCCGGCAAATTGTACAGAAAAACACATGCGCACACACACACACACACAACACACATATGAGTTGTTAGTTTGAGGTTAGTGCATGTAAATATGCATGCTGTCTGTCTGTTTCGATGCTAGTGTACACTGGAAAGAAGAGCTTAAGTTGGAAGTGCATGTTGATCTCTGACTGAAATTGAAAATGGTTCTGAAGTTTCATTTTTCCAGCTGTCCTTATAAGGAGCTTTAGCATAATTGCATGCTTACCTTCAGTTTTGATTAATTAGAGCACTGAAGGAGCATGAAGCTCATAGCTAACCTATTACATTAGTTGAAACTGGCACAGTAGGATATGATGGACTGATTTGATTGTGGAGAGCAGATAGTGAGCAAATGAATGTGAAATTTAACGTTTTGTCAGCATTCCTATCGACAAAGAGAGTCAGAGATTGTTAGACCAACTTTTAATCATCAGTTGAACTTAGTCTCTTAAATTTCATTGATCTACCTGCATACAGAATTGAATAGGCTGCCTCAGTGGATCTGATGAGAAAATTATCACTTTTCCCAATCTCTCCATTTCTTGGCCCATAACCAACTGCATATGAGGTATCAAGTATGCACCAAAAAATTTTATAGTTTTGAAATACTCACTTGATTGAAGTCCGAAGCCTTCAAAGTGTTATGTGAGTGTCTTAAATCTCATACTGGTTGAGATTACCTCCAA
>NW_018397259.1:6365519-6367353 GCF_002168275.2 Theobroma umbraticum | reverse complement strand
GTTATCAAAATTTCACCCCTAGAAAATCTAAAACATCTCTAACGACTAACAGTTACAAGCTTGAGAATTCCAGAGAGCACTAAAGCTGTCAACTTAAAAGGTACTTCATAACAAGCTTAAATAGCAAAGAAACCTTAATTTCTTTGTTCATCATTTTCAAGTAGCTTCCTGTGCCTGTAATGGTACCACCAGTTCCAATTCCAGCAACAAATATGTCAACATTACCCAAAGTATCCTCCCATATTTCTGGTCCTGTAGTTTCAAAGTGAATCTGCAGTTCATGCAAAAATATCTTAACTCTGTCTGAATATAATATCTGTGAATTTCACATTTAGCCATTTAGGTAAACCAACACCAGTTTAGGGGTTACTATGAGAAAAAACATCTATTACCTTTGTGTTAGCCATATTATTAAACTGTTGAAACATGAAAGCATTTGGAGTGTTAAGCACAATTTCTGCAGCCTTATCAACAGCTCCTTTCAAGCCCTTTTCTGGGTCTGTCAGAACAATCTCTGCTCCAAATGCACGTAAAAGGATTCTCCTTTCAAGGTTTATAGAAGCAGGCATAGTTACTATAAGCTTGTATCCCTTAGTTGCTGCAACAAAGGCAATTCCAAGTCCTGTATTTCCACTTGTTGGTTCCACTAATATGGTCTGCATATGACATAACCCTCAAAAAATTAATACTATACATAATCATGCTAAAAGAACAGGTAGTTTCCACCGTGCAAGTGTGTCTACAACTCTGAGACCAGAATTTTTAAAAATCAATCACATATTTGCAGAGGTCTTCATGAGCACTAGCCATAAAGAGAACAAAGCTAACCTTCCCAGGAGAAATTGCTCCACTATCTTCAGCCTCAGATACCATACTAAGACCAATCCTAAAATGTCAACCATTGAAAAACAGATGACATCAGTCATTTTTAACATATTTTCAACAGGCATACATGAAAACCAGCTAAGAACTTGCAGATAATAGTACATTATGAGGTCATCCGTAACTTTTATAAGCCTCCAGTTCCATTGATAACTTGAAGCACAACCCATACAGATGATTCATGCCCCAAAGTTGCATAAAAAGATGACCCAGTGCACAAGGGGAATCATTCACTAACAGAAATTGCTCTTCACCTACCATAAAGGGCTAAACAACATGATTGACACTTCTATCATGGACAGAATATTTACCTGTCTTTAACACTCCGACAAGGTTCCATGGATTCAAGTTTTGCAGCAATGTTTGTCACACATCCTTCTGCTACTTTGTTGAGATATATCATTGGAGTATTCCCGATCAACTATATCAATTTTGTCACAACTGCTCAAAATCAGTAAAGGTTTTGAAACATAAGCACTACCATCAAAGAAAAAGAAAAATTGCAGGCACAAGAATTAGTGCCAACATGGCAACACATTATTTTCCTAGAAAATTAAGAATGGTGATTTAAAATTTAAAGGGAAATGGCATAAAATTGACAACAGCATGGTCAAATGATAGGTAGTAAGCCAAAACCTTGACATGCCTAAATTTATTCAATAATTTTTAATTCTTAACTTCAGAATGTAATAACCACCAACTGAAGAAGGTTATAGAAACAACAAATAAGGGAAAAACCTTTCGCATCAAATCCTTAGCAAATCACAAAGCATAATTCACAATCCCTTTTTTTTATTATAAAAAAAAAGAATAAACAATTCTCCTGGTATGCATAACTCTTTCTTCATAACCAATAAATGACTAAATACACATAACAGGTCTATCCTAATGTAACCAATCACTAATTAAGTTATCTAGAAGAAATTAAAGCAACATCAAAAAAATCAACATT
>NW_018397259.1:6280849-6365419 GCF_002168275.2 Theobroma umbraticum | reverse complement strand
TTAATAAAATTAATTTTAGATAGATATAAAAGTAATTAATTATATATATATATACGTGCGTGTGTGTTGCTATAAAATCCGCTTAACTTGCAGCAAAAGCTGGCATGTAATTAAGCCTATAGTCGCTTTTCTAGGCTTCTATAGTTTTACTTTCAATTATAGAGACTATGCCATTTATTTACTGCAAAGTTATGCTCGGCCTAAGAGTTTTATGGTGTTAATATCAAAGGGCAGAAGATTGTGTTCAAAGGGTCCTATAGTTTTAGATACCCATCTAAGCCTATATATATTCCTTTTCCTATATGCATCCTGCAACAAACCAAAGATAGGAAGATAAGATTGATCACTTTGGGACATTACTTTCCATTGAAATGTTCTAGATGTATTTGGAACCCAGTTTTGTAGGTTTTGATCTGTTTATGATATTGATACTTGAAGAAATGGGGGTCATTGGATTGCTTAGAATGATCAACCGTTGCTGATTAATTAATTGTACTCAAACTGAAAAGTTCATTAAGAAACAAAGAGAAAGGCTACCTTCAGTGTTCAAACAGAAACACCAAGGGAAATTACATTTTGTTAAAACTAAGAGATCCCGACTTTTTTAAGAATCCCAAATGAAAGATTTAACCCTAGAGAAACTCAAACTTTTTTTTTTTTCAATAAAGCTTAAAATGAAATGAAGGTAGGAAGAAGGAGCAAAGAAGAAAGAAAATGAAGAAAAACAAAAGAGAGACAATGAAAATGAAAATCTTAAAAAATTGAAGACAGTTCCATCATCTGATTCATCTCTTCTACTTGACCAGAACTCTCATCCAAGAGCCACTTCTCGAGAAAAGACAATGGAGGATTATTGTTATTGTTCTGATCAGCTTTTTGCTTCCTGGTCTCCGGCGTCATTGTAACATTGTTGACCTTGTCATCATCATTTCCAGAATCTTGACAAGTACCCTTTGAAGTAGAATCACATGTAGACTTGTCCCATGCAACATTGTTCATGTTCTCAAACGATAAAATGGACTCAAACTCTTCATGAGAGATCAACTCACCACATTCTTGTTCCGCTTTCCGTCTATAACCCCCTTGAAGAGAAGTTGTAGCTGCAGCTGAAGTACTACCGATACTATCATTGTTGTCAAAGCTGCTATTATTTTGATGATGAGACCATTTTTCTTTAAGAAGGGTAGTACTGTTACTACTGTTAGTCTTTGGTGATGATCTCATCCAACCTTCGAGCAGACGCGAAATATTCTCAGTGCTTGAAGCATATGTAGATGAGGAGGAGCTGGTTTGGTTTAGCCTAAGAGTAGTTGAAGCTGCCGGGGTACCAAAATCTATGCTCCTTCTCTCATTGAGGCTTTTTGAAACAAACTGAGGACTTGTCGCAGTTGAGTCCTGTGCCATGTTGGGTTCCAACGCTGACTGAAACTTCTTTAACTTCTTCTTCAAGTGGGTGTTCCAGTAATTCTTAATATCATTATCTGTTCTTTGTGGTAGGTACGAAGCTATGGCTGCCCATCTTTAAACAAAAGTAAAAAATTTGCACACTTAAAACATAGTCCACTAAAAACTATAAAGGAAACAAAGTATTGAATCTTTTCTTTTGATCTGTCGAATAGGAAAAGAATGATAATTGAGGATTACTTGTTACCCAGTAATGCTTGCAAATGAATTATCATCCCTTCTTCATGAGGAGTGAAGTTCCCTCGCTTGATTCCTGGTCTAAGGTAATTAGTCCATCTGAGCCTGCAACTTTTGCTGCATCTCAGCAATCCTTTTATAAAACCCAAAAAAAAAAAAAATAAGGGAGAGAGAGAGAGATTTGAATCATTTGTATACTCTGAATCAGACAAAACTCTAACAAGACCAAAGAAAACTACGAAATTCCCATTTTTCATTGAACTGATAAATATCCACATAAGCTAATAAAAACATGAAGAAACAAAGAGAAAAAAAAAACAAGGAAAAAAGTTGGATCTGTTTGTTGCTGTAATACCAGTATTTGTGGGAACTGATCTCCAATTTCCTGGACCATGTTCTTGGATGTAAGAGACTAGAATGATGTCTTCCTCAGGAGTCCATGGACCTTTCTTGATACCAACTTTATCACAGCAAGGAGGTCTTCCCATGGCCTTGCTTTCAAGTTCCCCCTTGTTTGCTTCTTTTCTCTATCTTTCTTCTCTCTTTTTCTTGGCTTTCAGCTATAAAAGGAGCTTTCAAATGGTGCCATAACCATGTGAGTGTATATATACAAGGTTAGAGGAGGGAAGCAACTTTTTTTACACCCATTTGATCTACCTTGCTGAGTCACTAGCCCCATTTATTAACTTCGCCTTAAATATAGTCAATCCAAGAAAACCAAAGTCAGAAGGGGAAGTTGAAAATACAACATCTCTCTCTCTCCCACTGGCCTTTCCATTCTGGCTCACATGTCGCAGCAGCTCATCATCAAAGGTAAAGGCAATAAACTTCACACTATTGGGTTTTAATTTATATCATCTCCATCTCTTTTGAACCTCTCAATTGTTGTGTGGCTCATCCTAGATTTGAAACCATTGAACAATTAATTAAAACAAATTGAGAAAATTTTTATCTACATATAAAATGGTAATCTTTTGGTCTCATGGTATATTATAATAGTATTTAGCTTTATAGTAATGATAAATGCATGTATCTCATATTTTAATTTAATAGTGAATGCATATATCTTATATTCAAAAATATCGAAATGTTTTTCTAAATAATTAAAACCTAGAAAATTCTACTATTGATTTAATTCTTTGTGATTATTTTTAATTAATACAAAAATTAGAGTGAAAAAGGTCAACATTTAGATTATTGTGTCAAAGATTTGTTTTTTTTTTTTCACTAATGACATGTTCTATGATAACATACTTCTACTCATCAATCAATCATTTTCTTCCTCTATAGTATGTTTATGTATTTTTTGTCTTTGCCATTTCCTCATTTGTCTTTTTTCCCTTCCTTTCTGTTTTCTCTTGATAGCAGTAATCATTTAATAAAAAAAATTGCAAAAAGCTCTTTTTTATTTGTTTATTTTATCATTGCAATTTGAGATACTTGTCCATGCATAAAGAATAGTTCCTCGATTATTGATAATAATTAAGACATCGGCATTTTTCTTGTAATTTTTTACCTTTTGGATAGCAGACAGTTTCCTAAAACTAATAATTACATCAAAAGGACACCTTTATAAATGAATTTCCATAATAAATATTTTTGGTCTTCCAATTGAATTCTAGTTGCTTGTCTACTGGGCTGGCCCAAACCCAACCTGTGAAGCCCTAAGTTTTCAGCCTACTGAATAATTGGTGATTACACTATAGAAACCCCACTGCTCTAATTGTTGTGTTTAAAGACTCAGGCAGGGGATTAAATTCTATTTAGTCGCCCGTTTCTAATTGCTGGTCCTCCTACATGGGCCAATTTGATTCATTTATTTTGGTTGAATTTGAGTTATTTTGATTCTGTCGTTGCCTTTTGGTTATTGTATAAATCATATAAAAAATTTAGACATAATGTTTGAAAAAGTTCATGAATTTTTTTAAAAATTCAAATACATCATTATTCAATTAAGCTCTTTTATTTATTTTTAAATCAATTAGGTTTTTATGACTAATAGTTGATTAATTGTTATTAATTAAAATATCACTTATCATTTTATACTCACATGATACTAATATGATGAAACTATGATAGCAAGACTTTTAATTTATAATAATTAATCTATAAACCAAGATTTTTTTGTTTTCATTCGAAAAAGGAAAAATAAATGAAAACATTATGTTTGTTATTTTTTTTTTCCTAATGCATAATTCCGCATGTGCTTCTTTCTTCATCTCTTTATATCCAATTAATGGTACATAATATAATTGGTGTAATATTTTTTTTGTTGATATTTTCCTAATTTATGGCTAAATAATAAATATATAAATCATGATATATTCTCTATGGGAGGAGAGTGCTGTATGCATGCCTAAGAAGAAATATACAATGGAGGAACAGGAAAAGTGGAATAAAATGTTGGACATTCTACCATTAATTAAGGGTTATTACAATTAATATCCGGTTTCCAAATTAACATACATAATTATGAATTATAGAGAGAAATAGCATTGGGAATATATGTATGTATGCTAAGGTTGTTGATTTAACTCAAGCACTGATGATATAATCGTGCATATATATATATATATATATATGTAACATACCTACATTTTAATTAATCATACTATATGTCTAGTTAAACCTAGCTACACTAGCATGCTAATTGAACTTGGTTTAATGGATAGGATTTAATTTAACCTCCATTAATTTAGGATCTTTAATGAAACTTTGATCATTCATCTAGGCCAAAATGTCAACAATTCTTCTTTATATAAACATGTCAAAAAAAGAAATTGAGCCCTAATATCGAAATAATTCTTAGGTAAATTCATAGGTAATGAAACCTGAATCTAATTTTAAACTTTCTCTTTACCATTGAAAAACGATCTCATCAGCATCAACAAGAGAATCATATATGAATACAAGAAACCAATATTAAGTCATCTTCATCTAAAGTACAGCCTTGCATTACAGATGTGCTCTTGTAAATATAACTTCCTTAATTAACTCTGCATATGATGGAAAAATATATCTTGTTTGACCTTCTTCAATTCTTTAATCCAACGTGAAAGAATAACGTTGCCTGCATTTTGATTATTCTGACAGAAATGAGTTGGGGGAAAGGATCTGTGATGAACAACTTAGAACTCAAAATTTAGTTACATAGAAGAAGAAGAAGAAGAAGAAGAAGAAGGCATTAAACTCTTGACCAACCAGTATTTAATCAATTATTATTGGTTTACCGTTAATTATATTTTAATATTGTAAAAGTTTTGAAGCTGTGGCTTTCATGTGACGATGTGTTGCAACATCATGAAAGGATATCGTGGCACCGTAGGAACCTTGCGCCCATCGACAAAGTAGTCTACACTACTTTAATTTTTTTGTTGGTAAGTACCTCATTTTAATTTATGATTTTGAGTTATATAAATACGTATGTATTTTTCCATAACTCCTACTCCTCTAGTCTTTAAATTTGAACATAATTTTTTTTAAAGTTCTAATGGGAAAATGAACATATATGCTATATAATTTTATCTTCGGTTTTTCTTTAATTTGTGTATAAAAATAAGTTAAAATAACTTTTATGTAGAAACTATTTTTTAAGTAAGAAGAAAGAGTCAATTTTATAGTTTTTAAACCATTATTTAATCAATATTTATTGGTTTATTATCCCATATAGAATTGGTAAAATGTAGGAGTATATAAACATTCTAAACTAAAGGGTGGCATTTATAGTTTTTACCAGTCAGAAAGATCCAATAATTCTTTTCAGATCCTTCATCTATACAACAGGTTACATCATGTTCATTCAGGGTAATAGCACATTTTCTTCGCCCCACCTTTTCCGAATGCAAAATTATTTTTTAAAAAAAAAGTATTACTATTAATTAACTTGTAATTTCTTTTTAATCTCTGTTAAAATAATTACACAAATTATCTTAATAATCGCTTGTCCACAATGTGAAACATGACGAGACAATTACGCATTTGAAGTTATTTCTTTTTCATTTCGTTAATTTTGCCTCGAGAAAAGAAAATGATGTTGGCTGGGACTTGAATTGAAAATGATATATTATTGAGAACCATTAAATATGGATGAACCAAAAAAATTAATTTCTTATTTAATTTATTCTATTTTAAAGATGCGTGGGAATTCAAGGATGAGTCGAAAGCAAAACCAGCCGTGCAAACAAAAAAATGGTGTAAGTAATTAATTTTGCAGAAAGGGTATTGGCGAAGGAAAGTGGATGTATAATTTGCTTTGAAAACATCTCAACCTTATAAGGTGAGCTCAGTAAATTCCGAGGGCACCAACCCAACAACTTGCGCGGCCTTTGTATATTCCTCGAGGGTTTCTTATTTTTCTGATTTTTGTGTTTTTTGAGGCAGCGA
Source organism: Theobroma umbraticum (assembly GCF_002168275.2). Taxonomy (NCBI): domain Eukaryota; kingdom Viridiplantae; phylum Streptophyta; class Magnoliopsida; order Malvales; family Malvaceae; genus Theobroma; species Theobroma umbraticum. Next base: position 6,359,395 of record NW_018397259.1, on the reverse strand, counting down.
ATGGTCCAAGTCCAACATAAATATTGGTTTATGAGCAGAAAAGAGCAAAGTGGTTAGTTTTCACCAGACTTCTCTGCACATATTTATGGGAAATTATTTGGGTTTTTGAGGGAGGCTTTGGCAGTCATAGCAACGCGGAATTTAGTGAGAATTTAGATGGAATTACTGCAACAACTACCCTCATATTAATTCACCCCTTTTAAAATATAATTATTAACTTATCTATCATTTGTAACATATTTTGGTGCTAAATTTATTGTTCTACACATGACTAACTCCCTTTATTTATTTGCCTGTCAGTAGACAGAAGTCAAGTCATTATCTTAATTATATTATTAATTTTCTATACATTATACTTGTTTGCGTATGAATATATATGATTTAGCATAATAATCAACAATATTGCTATATATCTATCCATAACTATATTTAAAGGAAGTCCTTTGGGGTTTCCTTGCTTGGTACTTGGTAATGATATTGTCCCAAGGAGTAAATCATTGTAATTCAAAAGACAATTACTTTGGTTCACTTATAAGTGTAATGACATTTATACTAGTTTAACTATTGGACAAGTTCAACTGTTTTGTCAATCTCATTTCATAAATTTATTAATAATATGAAAGAAAATTTTTAACGACCAAATAAATGAAAATCAACTAAATCCCTAATATGAGCTTACTTACTTACATGTCAGTTTTTTTTTTATGATAATTATATAAAGGTACACAAATCTCATAAAAATTTCAAAATGAATGTTTTCAAAGTTTTTAGGTTTTTTACTTTGTTCAATAGCTAAAAAGTATGTTTCCTCTTAAACACATATAAAATCATTACTGAAATATCCCATTTGAAGTCTATTTTATCGTGTAAAATTTATGTATATAAACAAGAGAAAAAAGTTGAGAAAAATAAGTAGTAAAACAAGTACTATAATTTGTATAGTTACACTTTTTTACTTCATCATCAGCAAACAATAACATAACTGATTATACAACTTCAAATCACTAAATCAACTTGATTATAAAAAAAAAACACGTACATGCATTTTAGATCACTAATCAACTTGACTATATATAAATAAAGAGAACACTTAAATGCATATGGATGCCTTACTTAAGCTAATAAATAATCTCATGTATGTTTTTTACAATAGATTGGGCATTGACAATTAGGAATAATCAAAAAAGTTGTTATATATAAAGGAAATTTCAAAGGGTTTTTGGCTTATACTTGACAAGGTTCTTAGTTTGACACGTGGTTGTTGAGGCGTGGGATTGAGGGTTAATGGAATTGGTTTATGGTTGGATTTTTAGGCATGAACTTGAGGTTTGGGGCATGTTTGGATTAGATTTTTCGCTTCTCACAGTTGATGTTCTAGATTTTTGTTTAACTTTTTATATGTGAGTATTTATAAAAAATGATGGTTTTGAGAAATTGAGCTACTATATATTTTATTTTTCAATGTTAAATGTAATTAATGAAAAGTGACACAAATTAACTAGTTAAAGATAGAATTTTAAGGGAGATTGAGTTATTATATATTTTATTGTATATTTAGAGATTTTATTTAAATTTTGTTTTGTAATAAGGCTGTTTATAGGTGTCTTTTTATATGGAAGCACCACTATAAATACCACAACGATGACTATAATAGCATCAGTTATATTTTTATAAAATAATATTTTATAAATATCAATATACATTAACAATTAGATATGATAATATAATTAGTATTCCATATCTATTTCGCAAAGTATTTTTAACTTAATTGAAAAAAAAATTACCATCTTAAACACATCTCCCTGCTGGCAGATTGGTTGTATTTATTTCCTTCTTTATGTCTTCCCTATCCCTGTAGTATAGTAGTTTAGAAGATAAAAAGGCAAAGGTACGTGAAAGTTGATGTAGAAGAGCTCGAGCATGATCAGAAATTTCATGCCTAGTTATATTTCCTCTGATAGGAAGATAAAGATACTGCAAGTTTCACGTTTTTTTTTTGTTTGGAGAGAAAGAAGATTCAAACTCTGTTTTTAGATAAAAAATAATACATTAATCAATTAACTAAATGTTAAGATACAAGATTGATTTATTTATGCAACTGTGTTCTTTCTTCATAACATAAATAAATTTATAAGCTAATATTTTTTTGTAGCTAATTTTTTTTTGTAGTAAATTTGATCTTAGCTATATATAATTAGGGAAACCATGATGTAAAGAGCTTTGCAATGGTATCAAATAATTAATTGTGCAGAATTTATTAGGAATTTCGATTCGAATAGTTAATTTTGGATAGATCACATATATCTACAAACGAGTAACCTATAACACTTATTGGTTGATCCATCAGTATTTTAGTTCTTCAATAAATTAAATTATATGACAATAAAAAATATTTCTTTTGTTCAGCCAAAAGAACCTTTCTATATATATTAACAGAGTAAAAAATAACACTAATTAATTTGTTCAGCTTCGTCGATCCTCCATTCTTTAACACGACTGATCGTACGTAGAAAGGCTTTTGATTCATTACAGTGAGACAAACAAGACTGCATTCAACCAAATATTGTACATTAGACGTAGAGAATTCAAGGGGCAAGCAATCCATTAAGGCTAAAATATATTTGATTTTAAGATGAAATCTTAAATTCTAAATAAAATTTCATCGTTTCATTTTGTTGTTACTGTTATCATTGAACAATTACTTTTTAAAAGTGTAATTTGTAAATATAATAATAATAATAATATATCAGAGTATTTAATTTATTGATTGGTACATGATCTTTTTATTTAAAGAGCAGAGTTCAAATCTTTTTCTTCAATTATAAAATAATAATAATAATAATGATGATGTTTAATAAAAATAAATTTAACTGTCTTTTAAAAGACACTCAGATTTTTTCTTCAAACAGGTAAAACTTAAAAAGCTTATTCCCAAAGGATTAGGGGTTGGAAATTTAAGAAGATAAAATGAAAAGGTTAATGCAAATGAGAAATAAAAAAAATCACGTTAAAAACGTGCACGTTTTTATCATGCAAATCTCTTCTTAAATACTTTTAATGTCTAAATAGGTTTGAGGAATCCGAAATAATTGCAAAAGATGAAAAGAAAGTGAAAAAAAGAAAACTGCCATGCTCTGCTTACTTTCTGACTAAGTAATAATTGAATGAAGAAACTCAAGATTTGGAATACTCCTGACAAACAGCAGAGCGTGCAACAGGTTGGGTGGCTTAATCCTTGAACGCAAGTAAAGTCCTAAGTTATTCTGCCCAACGAACATATTGAATTCAAGATAAAATATCATTTCCTACCATTTGTACCTTATTCTAAAAAATGAAACAATGGAAAATACCTAAACCCACTCCATGCATTATATAATTTTTCCATCACATGCATCGTAAATAATAATAAATGCAAAACAGTACTTTTTTTCTTAATTAATTGGTTGCACATATTATTTTTGTTACCTAAAACTTTAATTTGAATTATGAAAAGAAAATGTTAGGAAATAAAAATATTATTTTTTTAAAATAATAAAAAAGTATTAGTTGAATATTTTAAATATAATGAAAATAAAAGAGTTGGCAAAAAATTCCATATTCTTGATGAAAGTAACTTTTTTACTATAACGCATAGATTTGGGCTGATACTCGATCACCAGGCCGAAACAACAGAGACTTAGAACAGTCGGCATCAATCCATATTCTCCACAATGATGTCTTTTTGGGCCAATATCTCTGTCAATTGGTTAGTTTTTTCCAGATTTATTTGTTGTTACAAGCAGAGGGCAGATTGATTTGCCAGGAAGGGTTGCAATAAGCTGAGGAATTGGCTACGGTAATCTAAGACTTATGGCTTGAAAGCCCCAGATTTCCTTCTTCCTTTTCACATTTCCCTTCCCCTTGTTATGCCTGGTTGTCGTTGTCTGGGGCCAAAGGCCCTTGGAAATTAGACGGCAGACTGGTAGCTGGAGCCCGGTAGCTGGAGCCCTTGCCGGCAACTTCTGAGCCGATGCATAACAGACCTGAAGGCTTACGATTATTTCAGGGAGATTAATGTTCTGCAGTTATAAAGTCTTTGTCCACCAAACGAAAATATAAAGAATTAAGATATTACAACGATCTCTGTGTGATAATTCTCATTACAACTCAAATAAATACAACGCAGGTCGGTACAAGGGTATTACATCGGAATTGATGAACATTCAGCTTTGGAAGGCCTGCATATGCCACATTTCTGCACATTCTCTGCGCCCCACAGACAAAAAAAGGCACAATGGATAATGTCATAAGGCCAGAACCATACAGAAGATGGTACGGGGCAGCAAGTCGATTAAGCAAGCATGCTCATCTATGTTGTTTTACCTTGTTTACAAGGAGCTGTAAGAACATTAACTGGACATCTTAGTTATTAATATACAACTGGATCTATAGCAAGAAATGCAGACGGTGTAGGTGAAATCATAAATAATTGCAGTTCCCAGACTGGCATGAATGACAGAAACCTAATAATAGAAATAAACAGGGATTGGAATAAACCATCAAGAACATACTACTAGCAGTAAAACAGCCAAGCAGTGAGCACAAAGCAAACTTTTGCCTTTTACATGAAACAGTAACAATAATAATAATAAAATAAATTTAATGAACAAAATAATTAGCAAACATAGATTCAAAACATTTCAGAACAGCATTTTCAACTTGGGCTACATGTGGAAAACATTCTTCCCAAGTCATAAGCTTGTTTTATCGTGTTCATTAAGTTTTCAGTTAGGTAACATAATCACTTTCATACTAACAGTGGTTTACCAGTATTCATGTATAGCGTTTGAAGCATAAGAAAGGCGAATAATACTATGCTTCAGCAAAAGCATACTCCAAGAATTTTTCAATTATAGAAGCATTTCAACTTGGGGTACATGTGGAAAAAATTCTTCCCAAGTCCTAAACTTGGTTTATTGTGTTCATTTAGTTTTCAGTTAGATAACACAATCACTTTCATATTAACAGTGGTTTACCAATTAACACTATTCATGTATGGCGTTTGAAGCATAAGAGAGGAGAATAATACTATGCTTCAGCATGTTTAAAATGAATCATGACACAAAAAAGCATACTCCAAAAAATTGTCAATTATAGGAGGAAGATCCCTGGGAGATTCCCTAAAATAGCTTCTTGATTCATGAAGAGAACTTGATTTTTCCTACCATGCCAATGGATGCACACTTAGGAAGTCACTGGCTCCCTGGCCCCTTTATTTTTCATTACAGCTAACTCTTATCACATACTGTTGACATACACTTTGTATCAAGGGACAGAAAAATCCTTGAAACAAATGTTCACACTTCTGAACATCTTATAGCCCTTCGCCATTTGAACCTAGTTATAATTATCAGAACTGGTGATGGAGGGTTTATTTCATAGCTACAGAAAAATCCTCCAAACAAATTTCCGAATACCACAAGGAAACTAGCAACTACCATGTATCGACCCATCCCTCAACTCTTTTTCTCTGTTTCATTTCCTTCTGGGTGGAAAGTGAGTATTGCATCATAACCAAGGATCTTCACAACCTAAATTCCTTTCTAAAGTAAGTCTTATAGCTTGTCAGCTCAAATGGATGATACTTATTATTTAAAGCTGATGAAACGTTGTGCCTGCCATATAGATTATGCTAGACGGATATCATAGCGCAGGAAGGGGAATGCAGAACTGGTGTTTACCCTCTGACTTTGGACTACTCTGTTAGAAGGACTTAACATAGTTGTAGTCCAATTAAACTATTAACAATGACATGCCTTATAAGAGAACAAATGAAGCTTCATTTGAAAGGTTTTTCCCCCCTGAATCTAAATCTAACAATAGTACAGCAAAACAAGATATAAACCTTATAAGGGAAAAAGTAATACTGAAGATTGCAAACAATATTAGAACAAAAGGCAACAAGAAAATAAGAAATACAAAATTTGAATCACACATTTCCATAGGAAGGCAATGAAATAAGTAGTTCTAAAACATTAGAAGATAGCAAAATAATGAAGCAGAGAAAATAGGGCAAAGGTTACAACCCTATCACAGGCACAAATTTGTTTCCCCAGATATATGTTGGATGTGTTCCTAAATGTAGGAATAAGCTAGAATCTTACAGTTGATGCATGTTTTCAACTTCTTCCTCTTCATCTTATTTTCATGGCTTTCATTACTCGTCAGCTTATAATCTCGTAAAGGGTGATATTTCATGGATTGCAACTCCTCCTTAGCTGCATCAAGCCTTTGCTTCTCATCTCTCTACCATTAAAACACCAGAAACATAACAAATATCATCCACAATTCTCCACCAGGGTTATTATTAGACATGCTAGGACACGGTGAGAAATCAGTACTTACATAAGCCTTATCAAACACTTGTAGCTGTTGGTTGCAAAGCTTAACTTCCATCTTGAGGGCACGGATTCTAGATTCAACTGGAACAACACATTGCTCGACCATTTGTTTTTGCCTACCGCGCACAACCTCCGGCTGCCACACATTCAAAGCCACTGATGCTTGACTGAAACACCCAACACCCCAAGGATTCCATCCATGAGCACTCACAAGTACAAAATCTATCTTCTATTTTTCATATATATAAAAAAGGTGCCAGGCATATTAAGTCTATCTGAGTATTAAACCCAAAATTAGACTAATTCATATTACAACCCAAAATTACTCTGTTCGAAATATAACATATTAGCTTCTAACATTCTTACCTCAATTTCTTTTATCACTAATGCCAATAACAAGGGTATATTTAAATTGGTTCGGTTTTAAACTGAAAAGTTGAAAAACAAACCTTTCAAATTATATATACATACATATATATATATATATCTCAGATGCATTCATCTAAATATTTCTACTTGAATCTTTCTTCAGAACAACCAACCTCAATTTCGAAAAACAAATTTTAAACATGAAATTATTACCTGACCTTATGTAAATTAGACAATTCCGAAACGGCAGACTTCAATTTCTCTCTTTCCTCACTTAACCGAACCTCAATTTCTCGAAGCTTCCTTAAATGCTCCGAAACTTGACTCTCTTTCCTCAACACCGCCCTTTTATAAACCAATAACTTCCTCTCTCTTTCTCTCTCAAACCTACACAAACCGAAAAACAAAAATAAATTTCAAAGTAAAAGTTGAGGAATTATAATTTTCTTTGGCTTTACCTTATTTTGTAAAGAGATTTCGGGGAGGAGGATGATGGAGGTGATGAGATTTGATTGGGGAAATCAACGGAGAGTAAGTGGGACCAGAGTGAGTCCTCATTCGATAAACGTTGGAGACGCCTGCAGCTGATTGAAATACAACAAAGATCTTTGAATATGAAATTTGAGGATTTGATTCCAATTTCTAGTATTTTTCTCCATAGCTCGTCTGGCAGTTCGTTCTTCGAACTCATTTTTCTTTTTCTTTTTTTTTTCTTTTGTAATTTTGCGATTGATTTTTAAACGGTAAAGATCCAGAACTAATAAATGGTTGTTAGGGTCGGTTGTAGAAGATGATGGGCCAGTCGGATCCGGTCTGAACATCTATACCCGATTATGTTCCTTTTTTTTTTAATTGAATAAATTATAATGCACAATTTCTTTTATACTTTATGGTAATTCTTTGAACATATGTTTTAAAAGTCATTGGAATCATATTCACATTCTTTGTTGGATTCATTTGGGACTTTCTCTTTTCTTCTTTAATTAGTATTTTGTTGCTACACTTGAAATTTTATTATTAGCAAGCCAATAATGTGAAAATGGCTACAACTCCATTCTCATCAAACTCCCACTAGGAGCATGCTTCGTTGACACTTGAAAAAGTTAAATATATGCTTCCATGACCATGATAGAGGGAAAGAACATGAGAGAACACTGATTCAGAATTAAATTTTCGTCCATTTCAATTACGATGAAATGATTTGATGTGATTTTTTTAATTTTTTATTAAAAATTATTATAAAATATTGTCAGATATTGTTTGATTTCATTACATTTGAAATAGTTTTAACATTTTAACATTGTATACATTATCATTTTTTTTTGAATAATTTTGTAAATCAAATTATTAATGAAGTTGAACTTGAAAACATAGTAGTAATTCATTATTCTTCTAAATATATGCATTCTAGTATAATTTCTTAAATGAAAAATCTAAGAAGTTCCTTTGCTCATCTTCACACCAAACACATCATGAATATAAAAAAACACAAGACAAAACATAATCCTTTTTGTTTGGTTTTGGAGTGTTTGGTTTTGGAGATAATCTTAAATGTTCTCAACCAAAATAATTCAAATAAAAGCAAATATAAACAAAGAACAACTAAGTTAATCCTCTGCCCATCTTCCTCCAACTATTTCAATGCTAGAGTGTAAAAATTTTGAATTTTATTTTTAAAAAATAGAAGAATAACGATTTATTTAAATTTTTTAAAAATAGTATAGAGATTGTTTTAAATATTATATCAATTAATTAATATTACAAATTCATAATATAGTATAGCACCTTTGCAAAAAAAAAAAAAACAAATACTAATGTTTTCATGACAAAATATTTTTTTGCATTATTCTTTTTAATAATTATGTCATATAACATTAATAGATTAGATATTGCCTAATGCATGGTTGGGTGCGCAAGACAAGACCAACATGCAGAAGGAAAGAGAATAAAAATGGCAAATTCCTTTATTGGTGGCTCACTTTTTCCTTTTCTTTAAGTTAAACTTTCCAAGAACTGTTCAAGAAAAATAATGATAATCAACAAAAAGAAAGAACTTGGTAGAAATGGGAAAAAGGGGAGAAAATTTTATAGGTGATTGTACATATGTACACAATTACACACATGTATGTGCGATTGATTGGTTGTGTAATATGTGAAACAGAAATTAATTAATTAATTAATTAATTTAGACAGTGTACTTAATCTTTTTATATATGATAAAACTTTTTCTGTAATAAAACTTCATAATCACTCCAAAAAAAAAAAACTTCATAAAACATAAATTTTATTTTTTACGAAAAATTTATAAAAAAAAAATGAAAGAAGCATATATTTTATTAAATGTTTTAAATAAAAATTTATTTCCTCATATTCTTTCCGTCCTCTTTGAGTGTTACCACCAAAGCAAACCCAAAGGCCCCAACCAAAAGTAAAAAGGCCAAAAACCAACTTGCACACCACATTCGGTCACTGAACCGAACCCCCGCATCAAAATGCTTGAACGCCTCTAAAAGCGAAAGGAACAAATCCCACTACCTGCTCGACGAAACTCCCCAGTCAAAGATCAGCAATGGAGTCGAGCATCTTAGAATCAATCGGCCAAGAAATCATCGGCGTGATGTCCCCAGTCTCTCTTTGCATGCTCTTAGTGGTCCTTCTGGTTTACGCCCTCTCACCTTCCAACCCCTTTTCCTCTTCCTCTCCCGCTCCCATCCGTACAGCTGCAAATCTCGTTTACCTCGAAGACCCATCTGATACCGCTGCTCAGAAGCTCGAGGGAGCGTTGCTCAATGCCTTGGTCTTCGTTATCCTCATCGCTATAGTTACGTTTGTTCTGGTGCTGCTTTATTACTATAACTTCACCAATTTTTTGAAGAATTACATGCGATTCTCGGCTTTTTTTGTACTCGGTAAGATGTTAATTTTTGGCTTAGTTTTCTCATTTGATAAAATGGGTTTTGGTTTATTTGTGAATATTTGGTGTTAAAAGCTGTTTCTTTGACTTAATTATGTGTTTAGAAATGTAGGTCTTGAGTTATTTATGATTATTTTGGCGTTGAAAGCTGTTTTTTTATTGCTTAATTATGTGTTTTAGTCATTTGGGTTTGGTTTGCTTTTGATTATTTGATGTTGAAAGCTGTTTCCTTAATCAATTAGATGATTTTGTTATCTGGGTTTTGGTTTGTTTATAAGTATATGTACATAATTGAATCTCATTGATTCAATCTGATTTGATTTTGTTTTCCCCTATCTTTTTTCAGTTAGGATTTTGCTAACACTGCCCTACTGGTACTTGGTTTCTATTTTAAACAATATCTTCTTCCAAGAAATTTGGAATCCTCACATCAGTTGTCAGTCGAGGCATTTAATCTCTACTTGCTTCTGTAACTTAGGGACAATTGTTAATGAAACGGTTTTACTTAAGATCTTAGGGCTGTTCACTCCTTCTTGCTGCCTCTCTTATTATGTTACATGTGGTAGCAATTCATTATTTTTTTTTGGGGATGGTCCAACATATATCAATGCTGGTTGATTTGGTTATTTGGTTTAGCTGCCTGTTGATTTCATTGGCAAGGGTGTATTCTTGTTTTTTTTTCGGTGCTGTTCTCCTTGTCACATGTTTTGTTTGTGCATTTTGATTTTTCATAGGTCGAATTGTTCTTCTTGGTGTTAGGTACGATGGGTGGTTCAATCTTTTTGTCGATAATCCAGCATTTCTCAATTCCAATTGACTCAATTACATGCTTTCTGCTGCTTTTCATTTTTACCGTTGTTGGGGTGTTATCCGTGTTTTCTGGTGGGATGCCGATTGTTTTGAGGCAAGGGTATATGGTATCGCTGGGGATATTGTGGCAACATGGTTTACCAAATTGCCAGAATGGACTACATGGGCTTTGCTTGTTGCATTGGCTTTGTATGATTTGGTGGCAGTTTTGGCTCCTGGTGGCCCCCTTAAGTTGTTGGTGGAGTTGGCCTCAAGCCGAGATGAGGAGTTGCCTGCTTTGGTATATGAAGCTCGGCCAACAGTTTCACGCAATGAGGGAAATCAGCGATCAAGTTTGGGGCTTCTTGTTGGTGGAGTTTCAGATTCTGGGTCAGTTGAGTTGCAGGCGGTGTAAAATAGTAATGACTGTAGAGATGGAAGTGAAAATGTTTGCAGTTCTGAGTATGCTGCTATCCAGGTTAGAAGATCAGAAAATGTTGAAGGCGAAAGGTCCCCATTGGTTGGTCATTTGAGAGAAAGGTATTCATCAGATACTAACTCATCAGAGTATTCTACTGTGGTTCGCAATAGAGAATCTGAGATTGTTGTGGATGAGGAAATGTCTCCTCTTGTTGACTTGTTGGGGATGGACAATGAGAGAGAGCAGGCAAGGAGGGATGGTACAGAGGATTCAGTGATAGCAAGTAGAGGTATCAAGCTTGGTCTTGGAGACTTTGTGTTTTATAGTGTTCTGGTAGGCAGGGCTGCCATGTATGATCTAATGACTGTATATGCATGTTTATCTTGCGATCATCTCAGGACTGGGTGCACTCTTATTTTGTTATCTGTGTGCCGCCGAGCACTGCCTGCCCTCCCAATATCCATTACATTGGGTGTCATTTTTTACTTCTTGACTCGATTGTTAATGGAACCTTTTGTTGTTGGAACAGCAACAAATTTAATGATGTTTTAACAATCTGATTCTGTTATATGGCAAGGGGAAGAAGAAAAAGGAGGTGCTTAGAAAAATATTGATGATTTCTAGGCGAGATTTTTGTATACTCTTCAGAAATTAGTAGTGCATGCACTCTCTTTCCTTTCTTCTCATGTGAATTCTCCTGATTCAAGTCCGAATTCAATAGTGCAACAACTTCAAGATAATCGGGTAATTCATTAAAATGTAATTTTACCACCCTTTTGGGTCTTACTTCTATAAAATTTAGAGCTAATCTTGTTTCATTCATATAGTGACTCATTTGATGGGGATAAATAAAATAATAGAACTTATGTTTGGATGGTTATATATGTGCTGAAGGCATGAACTCACGCATTTGCATAGAATAGATGCCTTTTTGACAGAATATCTAACCTTGCTGCTTGGCTCTTATCTTTTATGCTTTTGAGGTGATTGATACTTTTTTTAAAAATAATAAAATCAAAAGCTCAATAGCTAAATTATTTGCAATTATACTGTGTATATGTGGCAGAAAAATTCTTTTATAATTTATTCCAAAAATATGCATTTCTATGATTGAGAATCATCCAAGGGTTATTCTAAGACATATCAAAGGGTTGTACATAGCTAGATGAAGTTTTGTGGTGGAAAGGAAGAGTCACAAGGAGGATGGAGGGAGAAGAATAAAACAACATTAGACCATGTAGAAATCAACAGGATTAAATTTTTATTTTATGTAATTTCGACTTCACTTTGACTCAGTAGATTCTCCAGCTGTTTATTCATCATTTTTATTGGCCAAACTTGGTTATGCTTCAGTTGCTGCAGTTTTGTTTTGTTGTTTATTTCTTATACCCATGGTTCTTGAGTTAAAATGGCCTCCTACAAATAATCTGATGAGATTCTATCACTGCAGCTGTTGATGTTTAGTTGATTGTAATGATGTGAGTTTTTTTGCAGGTAGCATATTTCCTGTTTCTCCTTTTAGCACTTTTAATTTCAGTAATCCAATCATACTCTTCATGTTGGTCCATTCTATTATTTTTCAATGCATGTGATCCATTGACCAAGGTTTTATACTGGTCTCGATTGAACCATTTGAAAGAAAATTACATCTTTGAACTGCAGATATAGTTTGATAGTTGTTGTGCATGGCTGCCTATGTAGCCAGTCATGGAACACTCTAGGCTTAACAACGGAAATGACCAAGACTATTGTGAAGAGAACCGAGCGATGGAAACCACAATCTAGATGTGGTATCTTTCCTCCCTGTGTGACATGATTCTGGCTCTCTGCCCTTTTATTTGTAATGATAAAAAAAAAAAAATGAATGCGATTATGATGCGTTCTTTTTGAAAGCAAAATCATTGGAGTCAGGCATTTTGGAGGTATTTCCATTATGTCTTCACACAATATTTGACAAGAAAATTTTTCAGCTTCCAGTTTAGCTAGTCTTCTTTTGATTTCTCAATTCTGTTAATATGTCCTTAAGTATATTGGTAGACTGAGATGAGTGGGCTTTCAAGTATATTGTTTAACGTGCTTGACTAAGATGGTTGGGTGTCAACGAAATTTCAAGTCTTGGATGGTTCAAATTTCTCAGTTTTGTCATAAAATAGATGGCTCTGATATCACCAATTCAAAGTTTGAATCCTTTAATATTCACCAGTGTCCAGAAAAGTGTCAGAAGATTTTTTAGTTTGGTTGATGCTGTACCACCCAATGGTATGCCTCAGCGTATTGCTGAAGATTGCAAGTTGTGGGAGATTTTTCACAATGCACTAGCTGCCTAATTCATGAACAAAGGCAGGCTTCCTTGATGAAGCTGGAATTGCAAATTCACAGGCTCTAGGCAAGCCATGGGAATTGAATCCCCAAAGGTTGGCAACTGTATGAGAAGACAACTGTACAGCAGCGGTTCAGAGATGCTGAAACCATGGTTGAGTTTGCTTTGGATGAAGATGGGAGGTTGGTTCAGTTACGTACTTCTTTGATTGAAAACTATGCTTCAGATTGCTCAGGAGTGGTCCAAGCAAGCAACTGAAATTCTGTATCCTAGACTGAAAACTGTGCTTCAGATTGATCAGGAATGGTCCAAGCAAGAAACTGAAAATTAATAATGTTGCTATCTCGGATTCAAGTACAAAGAGAACCTCGTTCTAAGAACTTCATTCAGACAAAGAGCTCAGGTTTAAAGGTACATGTTCCTTGGGCTTTAAAATGTAGTTATGACTGCATCTGCATTTGCGAAGAAGTTCATATGATAAGCTTTGGGTTATCTATCTCAAACTTAAACCATATGACTATTGGACAAACAGTTGATCGCTCAAATCTTTTGGCCATGGCAGTCTCAGAAATTAACTGAACCCAGTTTCACAAAGGATTAACTGCAGAACTCACCTGTGGTTTGGATGAGGCTTGAGTGGCACCAGCTACTAGTGAACTCTATTTAATGTTGTTAATGGAAATAACCCAATAAAGGAACAAAAATAAGCATCATAGTTGAAGTAGTGCATGGCCTCTCTCTGGGTAACGAGAACGGTTGTTCCTGTCAACTATCTGAAGACTTTTGTAGCTGGTCCAGACTTGTTGTTATGTATTGGGTCGTTGAATATCTGTGAACCCATCCTTTTGCACTATCCAAAGTTATGGTAGAATCCCAAGGTTTTCCCTTCCATTTGAGTGGGGTTTACAATCTTTGTAGTAGAAATCTCCAGAGTAGAGAACTTGAATTCCTCAATCATCCGCTAAATGTATTGGTTATATCCTTAGTGCCTTTATGCTTTATCTATATATTATTTAAATGTATTAGCTTTCATACTGAAGCATGTCACATGATGACTCAATCAGTACTCATCTATGTGATACCTCAAATTGAAGATATTAAGTGCTTTCATTCCATTTCAGACATTCTCCCTTTACTTGATCCATGTATTTCTTTGCTGAAGTCATGTGTGAATCATTACCATTTAAACACACTTTAGAAATGACTAACAAGATATAGTAGAAATTTCCTTACTCTTATGTCCCGTTCAAGGGACTCTAGCATGCTGGGAGCTCTGCCAGCGGGGTGAGGCAATCTTTCTAAATCTGGAAGACCTTATGTTAGAAGGGATGATAACACTACCAAGATGCAAGACCTTTGTTTATTAGCTTCAAACTAAGATTAAAGCATAAAGGATAAAAAATAATCAGGCACCCTATGACCGGCGTTGCTGATTAACCTGCTTGTTTCTATAGTTTCCTGGCGTCAGGATCAAGTGAAGTCTCCCATCACCAGTCACCACCAGGGTCATAGGTAGATAACCTATTTTATTTTTCTCTCTTTGTTTTAGTGGAAATTAACATGTGCAATTTGTTGTGAAGGTTTCAACCCATGACTTAAACCCCAAAACCAAGGCTTTAACAAGTTGGTGGGTTTTAATTGGGCTCAATTCCGTTCGGTTTATGTAAGAATATGAATCTAACTCAAAACGGTCTGGGTCCGTACAATGGGCGCATTTTATTTATTGTGCAAACAGGGACAATGGCCAGGGTATTCCCAATTTTGAAGTACCCAAACCAGAACAAATCAAGTTGCCTAATCTTATTTAGATTTAAATTGAACCTGTTAAATTTTAATTAGAAATGATATAAGTATTGACTTTAAACACTCAATTCAATTCGTATATAGAAATAAAACATCATCTAAAATGAATTTTGCATAATCTTTTAATCATAATTAAATCAATCAATTAAAAGTAATTAGTCTATGAATTATAAACAACTTCCAAACTGAAATCAATATTAAAATTAAATTTTTTTGAATGGTGTATGGTAAATTAATTGAGTCGGCTAATATTAGATACTCGTTTGTTAGGTAATTATTATCATCCTTGTGTACGAATGGCATTTTCCTTCCCATGGCTTCAACTCAAATTAGGGGTCCTTAATACTAACAGTGAGTAGCAGTCGGTTGCAACCGAGCAACCGACGGTTCGGCTCAATGGTTGCCATAGCAACCATCGATTGCAAGATCGGCCTCGTCTGCCGATTGGTTCGGTCGTCGAGGGGGACTCCCTCCCTGTCGAACCGACCGAACAACCGACTCCCCCCATTTTTTTTTAATTATTTTGGGGGTTAAACAAAGTCAGCATCGCTATGAAACTCTTCTCCATGGAAGAGACAAGATCACAGCCTCTCGAAATTATGAAACTTTTTTGCATTCTTCGAAAGAATCCATTGATTTTCTCTCAGATTATTCTCCATAATTTCAAATCAGCAGTAATCTTTAGCAGTTTCTTACCTCATTAACACTTGTGGGTTGTCTCCGGCATCTGCTTTGCATGCCTCTAAATTTGTTAACTTTGAAACCTTAGATAAACCCAACTCTGTCATTGCCTTCTTCAAGAACCATGGTTTCTCAAAAACCCAAATCGCAACCATCTCCAAGAGACAGCCAGTAACTACTTTTATATGATGTTGAGAAAATCTTGTCGTCCAAAGTTGAGTTTTGGTCAGTTTTAATCAACTGAAACCGATTTCTTGCACGGTTCAATTCGGTCGATTTATAGAGTAAACTTTTTTAATCGATTTTTATTAAAACCGACTCAAAAATTGATCAAACTGAACCGTGTTCACCCCTACTTAATACCAAAATGTTGAAACAACTACACTTGATAATAAGATCTTGGTCGTATGGTAAAGGAACAAGGGCTATTACTATGTGCTGATTAGTTGCCTAACTATGGTATCCCAAGTTGGCCTGGCAAACTTTTCAATTCTGAAACTTCTCTACCAGTTCTCCAAAAACTCAAGTGATTAGTTAGATGCAGTGCATCCTTTAGCATGACATGTTCTTCAATGCTATTTAAAACCAAAACTTGGATTAATCCCATTCAAATTTCATCAGAAAATGTCACACTCCGTACAATTACAAAGCAACTTAAATCACATTGTTCTCAACATTAACTCAACTCATATATTACAGACTGTTATTTACATGAACAAAAGAAGAAAAAACTAGAGTGAAAGACAGAATTAAGTCAAAATGAAAAGACCAGATGATGTTCTTCAGTTTTTCCTGTTATCCGACTGCCGTGGGGACTTGTCTCTGATTGCTCCAAATTTATTACTCTTGGGAGAAGATAATTTCCCACTTATCATTTTGTTTCCACTCAACTTTCTCACATAATCTTTCTTCTTCATTGATGTTCTCAAATTTGAACCTTCCCCACTTATTGTAGGAACTACGTACCAGCCAATACAAGTGCATAATATTGCAGCTGACCTTCCGAAAAATACTAGGAACAACAGAATCGAGATTATAACTGCGGGGATGTAATAAGAAGGCCTTCTCCAATCCTGTGGGTTAACATTCCAAGAAAAGCTCGTCTTTCGCTCAATCTTCTTATCTGATTCTGATGGGGTTGGCAGCTTCTCCACAACTCCAGAAACACAGCTTTCAGGGTGATGACCGTGGGTATTTCCTGGCTTGTTTCTCTCTTCTTTCTTGTCCTTGAGCTTTACCACAACCGGGACACAATCATTTGAGTTCTTGTAAACAAAACGAACTATACCTTCTGATCCCATCTGTGAGTAAATCTGCCGCCTCTTCTCTTCGAGTTCAGCTAAAAGAGCAGAAAACTGGTCAAGTCCACGTGTCGAATACGGGTTCTTGCTATCCTTTTTTCTTCTCGACTTTTTCGGTGTGGAAGCAGGGGTGCTCCAGAATTCATCATCATCTTCTTCTTGGTGGTGGAAAGCTCCACAGAAAAGTGGGTAAAACATCTTAAAAACTTGGTTTCGGAGAGTTTCAGGGCTTTGAATTTGATGGAAACAGATCAGAGGCCAAACTTAAGGACTTTTGAAGGCGTCTGCTGACAAGACCAAATCCAACCAATTTAGTCAAGTTAATGGTTGGAAAAAAACACGCACAAAAAAATTACTATAATAGAAGCTTCCACTTGATTTTTACGTGTTGCTTGACTTCTAAGAGGAGAGGGAACAGTGCCACATTGATTTTATTCTTTCTAGACCATGAATGTGAAGAAAAAAGGTGCCATATCTTCCGTAATTTTAAAGGGCTAATAAGTTTTTAAGATAATGTTTCTTGGTGAAGGGAAACTTGGTGGCTGGTGTTGGATAAATGTTGACTTGTCAAAATCATTGATGTGTAATGATAAACGCATTAAAGTCTTGTACAATTATTAAGACATCTTCTAGATGTAATCGAGAGTTGAAGTGTGATGAGGGGTTAGCTGGCTTAAGCTAGGTGAAAATATAGAGGGAAAGCCATCCACCAGATGGGGATAAAGCTTCACTCTCCATCTGTGAATTTGCTTATCTCAGTCCATCTTAATCAATTATTATCTAATCTATGATGTTAGCATTAATAATTTATTGGATTTAATATTCCAAAAGCTTCACAAATATGATAAAATTCGCCCTCTGCATCTAGAAACCACAAAATGTGTAATTAGCAATTGAGAAGCAAGAGCAAGTATCTTCTTATTCGGGTTTGTTTCCCTTTCATTACCTTATCACAGCACCCATCATTTTTATTCACATATGCAAAAAACCTAACCATATGTTTGCATCGAAAAGTCTTTTATAGCTGGATGATCAGTTAATCCTAAAAGGATTTTAGCCTTGGACTGAAACGAAGGTGACAAAATGTTGAACATATTACTCTGATATGCATGAAATTACATATTTTGGGTTTCTTTGAGTATTCTTCCGAGGGATGAGACATAGAAAGTACATTTAGGGTTGAATTTGTGTACCAAACTTGAGGAACACCTTTATAGAATAGTTATCTTTCCAACCATGACACTTATATTTTTACTACTTCATATTTTGATCTAAACCCTAAACCCATTAAAAAGTCTAAAAAATGTATAAATTCGGAATGTTCAATTAAATATATAATATCATCATTTTTATCTTAATCATTTTTAGATTCGAAAGGTTTAAAATTTTATCCCTAATCAAAATCTGACCGAATGATAGAAATGTTATTTTCATTGAATAGTGATTTTAATTTTCTGGCCCCTTAAACGAAGTTTGGTTTGTTCTCGAGCTGAAAGAAAAGGCTAAACCCAAAATTTTCCGAAGCATTGAATAGAGGTCCCATTTGGGAACACTAATTAATGAATGCTTCACCTCATTTACGGTAAAGTGAACATGGTCCGAGAAAAACGTGCATTGCAAAGTCTTCCTTGAATCAAATTCTTTGAATTTGAGGCCTTAGAAAAATTTAAGACTTTTAAATTAAAAAAAAAAAGAATGATCACTCATTAATAAAAAAGATTGTTAGAAAACTGTTCCTTTCGCTGCAAATAAATGTGCTTACATCGTCTACGACACGAAATTTTTAATATTAGTTATATATATAAATATATATTGTCATCAGAACATAGAATTGTATGTTAAGATTTTTATTATACTATTAATTATATATATTCCTACCTTCTTTTAGCCCACCACATGTATAACAACAGTTCTTATTGAAAAATTTTACCAAATCAATATAGTCTGTTTTTTTTTTCCTTTGAATTCAGGTGAGAGTGTTAAGATTAGATTATAATAAATTTATCGAAACCGTTTGAATTAAGAACAAGTGGCATAATTGATGGGGCAACGTAAATGTACATAGGAGCAAAAAACCAAAATAAATTATATATTAATTAGAATTCAAATGGCTTACTTTAATTGACCTTTATTAAGTTAATATTTGGATAATTTGATTAAATGAATAATATTCCTTTTTAGACTTTTATGTGAATGATGTGCCATTATGGACGATAAAGTCATATGAAAGAAGGAAGTCAAGTTTTTTAGCACAAGAAGAGCTCTACCCAGTTCACATCTCCATGTCATCTATTCTTGTTCAAAGCTTGCTTTTGGACAAGTCTTGAACAAAGTCCTATTTATATTTCTAAATATATTCATGTTTTTCCATGAAAAGAATCTCCTGCAAATTCAAATTCTCAATGTCCTACCCTTTGAACAAGAAAGAAGGATATAATATCTCTTTTTGCTTGCAAAAGATCCGAAGCCTTCTGCAGTTGGTCTATTTGCATGCAAAATTGGATAAGTCGTAAGAAATTAGCCTTTCTCGATACTGCAAACATTGAATGTTGGTGCCATTTTAGAAGCATAAATCAGAGGATTTTCTGTAGTGTGTTTTCTATTTATTTATTCTTCTAATATTTTTCTGCAGCTAATTAAAGTATTGGTATTTTCATTGTTATAAGATTTATGATAATTAAGTTACAAAAGTGTTCCTTCTCACATTGATACGAGCAGGCAATTGTTAAATCTATGATAATTAATTAAGTTATAAAAGTGTTTCATTTCATGTTTGATACGATCTTGAGATTTCATCGACCAGGTCAGTTCTGGGTGACATCTTGAAAATCTAAATTCGTCAATTTAAATTAAATAAAAATATTATATTTATTAATTTAACATTTCTAGGTTGGGTTGAAATTGGGCCTGAGCCTGAGGACCTAGCCCAGGAGCCTGGCCTGTGAACATCTCACTACAAACTAACAGACGTTGAAAATAAGGAATATCAAACAAAAATTAAAAAAAGATAACATCAATAAATTGATAGAATTCAACGAGTATATTGATAATATTATTTAAAGAATTCATTAATAAATTATGCATACAAATATTTTATTTCGTTAGGATGGAAATTCTTAATCCCGTACTCCTTTTTATTTCCTTATGGTCAAATTGCAGTTCTATTTATGCCAAATTATTGTCTATATATGATAAACCAATTTCTTATAATATTCAATGATGAAACATTCAAAATCAGGGTTCTATACAAAATACAAGCACAGATAGCTAGCTAGAATTTAAATTGAAATATTAAATGAATCAAAATAATTTATGATAGATACAAACATAAAAAGTTTATAATTTTTTAATTATACATTAATTTTTTGCATAAAGTTTCCTTTTAATATTATCATGTTGAAATAGAAGATAAATATCCATTAATTAAATGTTTAATAAAAATAAAATTCATATATATATATATAATTAAAGCATTGACTAAAAAGCTATTCACACAAATATTTATAATTTTGTTATCACTAAACTCTTAGTCATATTTATCATTCTTTTATGGTCTAATTGGGTTAAGCCAAATTGTTGCCTATACGCGGTAAAGTAATTTCTTATAATGTCAATGATGAAACATTCAAAATCAATATAATATAACATAATATAATTTAATATATACATATATAAATTGTTTCACTAAGAAATGAATGCATCTTATAGTTATTAATATGTTATTGAATTGGAATAATACTTAACACTAGGCAATTGTATGAAATCATTTTTACTATCTTGACATGTTATTATATTATTTTAATTTATATTTTAAAATATTTAAATATATTTCATAATGAATTATTTTTGTTAACTTTTTTATTGTAAACATGAATGAGAATTACTCTCGATTGTTATATTTTGATGATTTTGATAATAATAATATAATATTCATATATATATATATAAAAGAATAATATGCTATTATATATAATTAATTTGAACATATATATTAATATATCATTCATACATATTATATTAACCATATACATTATAATTTACTTATTGTTTCTATCAAACTTGCGATTACAAAATGGTGGGAGATTGATCTTAGATGTACTGTCTACTAATTTTTGATAGATTCATTAGAGGTGAATTTATAAGTGGAGTTAAAGAATTAACAGATTTTGCATTTTCTAATTCTACATTTACATGAGAGAATAAGATTAGATGCCCTTATTCTCGGTGTAGCAACAAAAAGTTTCTAAATTGCGATAAGGTGGCGGAGAACATCCTTAAAAAAGGTTTATTATAATGAGATAGTTAAATTCCGATAAGGTGGCAATGTAAGTGGAGATGGTACATCCTTGAGGTCAAGAGGTAGAGGGCTTGGTGTAGGATTACAAACTCTTGCATATCCTTCTGAAATATCGTGTATAACTCTTAGTGGACAGAGGTATGTTATCTTTTATTATAATAAGATAATTATATTAATTATATATTTTACTATAAATTAATTTTCTTATATTTTGTACAAATACTTTTTTCAAATGTAGGGTCATGGCTACAATAACAAGACTTATAAAAAATCACTTCCACAATCTATGGTTGACATAGAAGAAAGTCCTTAAGAATGTAAATGACTTAATGTTTAAAAAATTTTAAGTACTATATTTGTTATTCAATTAAATTATAACTTATTGTTTTTAATTAATTTGTATCAATTTTTTATTTACTCTATTATTTTGATATAGGAAAAATGTGTTTGGCCTACAAATGAAGATGTTTTGGTTTGATGAATATATGATAAAATTTATTCAGATTATTTAAGAAACATGCTTTCAAAAGAGATAAACAAAGCAATGACGGTAGCCAAAACAAACGATATTAGGGTTTTTAGTATGGCATATAATAGTACATTTAATTTTTTATTTATTTTTGTTTGACATTTTTAGATATTGTGTGTTTATGATAATTTTTAATTATACGAGCTTGACTTCAAATTTTAGATTTTAATACATATTTTTTTTTATAAATTTTGAGTGTGAATTGTGGATGTCAATTGATTATTTAGTCATCACCGACAAAATTTGGTAAAATTTCTTACAAATTAGAAAATTTTTGTTGGTAATGAATTTTCAACGAAAAATTTTATCGGTAAAGCATTTCCAATGAAAGTTTTGATTGGTAATTTTCGTAAGAAATTTTTGTCGGAAAGGCATTACTGACAAAATGTATTCTATCTGAATTTCCAAAGGAATATTTCGTTGTAAAAGCATTGTTGATGGAAAATTCTATTAAAAATTTCTAATGGAATTCCATTGAAAAAGCATTTTCAACAGAAATTCTATTGGAATTTTTTGACAAATTCTGTTGGAAAATCATTTTTAATGAAATATTTTGTCGAAATTTAATCTTTTCCAACTGAATTATGTACTTTTTCTGATGGAATTAGATAATTTTCTTGATGAAATTTTCAAAAGATTTCTGACAAAAGGTATTTCCAATGATATTTTTACTAACGAAATTTTCAATGAAATTTTTTTGTTAAAATTTTTTTGAAAAAAAGTATTTCCAATAGAATGTTAAGTTTTTTCAAAAACAATTTTGTTGGAAAAAACTTGATTTTTTTAATGAAGGTTCTGTATAGAATACAAAGCTCAGCTGATGTTGGCTAGATTTGAAATGAAAATATAAACTGAATCAAAATAGTTTATGATATATACAAGCATGAATTGTTTATAGTTTTCCTCTTATTAACTTTTTGCATAAAATTTTGTCTTCCAAAGTAAACATGTTGATAAGGGATAAACATCCACTAATTAGATGTACAATATACAGTTAAGATTTATGAATACCCTAATTGTTTCTTCCTAAATATACTGACGTATATACCAAAAAAATCAAATTCATTTCCTCATATGCAAAAATAAACATGAAAATAATGGAAGAAAATATATAAATCTTTTCATAGAAAATTTAATTTTAAATTTTTATATTAAGCAATGACACATAATATATATAAACTTTATATGTCGTATCAATTTTTTCATTAAAAAATTATTGACTTTTAAAAATTTTCAAATATATCTATTTTTTTCGTTAAAAATTTAAATTTTTCATAAATTTCGTAAAATAAGATTAACTCATTTTTTCAATAATCAATATAAAGAAAATGTTATAAGATTTGAGCTCACCAAGGGTAAACAAAGAGTATACCGTTGTTAGCTATGGTGACTACTAGACCCTCTACTCAACTAAGGGCGAAGATCACATTGGCAAAGAAGGTGGCCAGCAATGAAGATATTAACGAGAAATACTCCTAAGACTACCCACCAAACTCCCTTAAAATTCAAACTTGTATTAAAACCATGGCTTTGCCTTATTTCTAGCACTTACTTTAGCCTCTCCCACACTCGCTTCCTCCAAAACAATGGCTCTCTCAAACCTCATGCTCCCTTCGCATCCTTTATAGAAAAATACATTCAACGTACATGTCCCTTCGTCTAAACCCTGATATGAAGCGACTTCCCTCCTTTGATTTTACTGATGCCCCACGCATCAACATAATTCAATCTTGCATCGGCTTGGTTCTTTGTGTTTCTGAAAATGATCGATGGCTTGATTTGTTTCATATGTAACCCCACCTTCAGGGTGAACTCTGATATTTCTTACTCATCAAGCTTCGAGCCTGTTGCCAACCATCTGAGTCTTGATCCTTCCAAATCAACTAAATTACTTATGAATTATAATGAATGTGCTACTGTTAATTTAGCTTTTGATCCTATAGTTAAGTTTTGTCATCCTGTTGGTGTCAATTTGATCTTTGATCCACTCAAATCACCTCATTATAAGATTTTTTTTCTATACGACGACAAATACTTTTTGAAAAAAATCCTGAAAGTACTGCATGTTATATATTTTTTATATATGTAGTCGACATATTTTCTTCAGAAACCCATTCTTGGAGTGTTTCAAAAATCAAATTCAATTGGAAGCGGTATATAAAAACTAATCATGCTGTGTTTTTTAATGGCGCGATTCATTGGGATTGTGCTGATACTAGATCACTATATATTGATGTAAATAGTGAATGCTTGAAGATAATGCCAATGCCACTGGTGCACAGTGGGTATCGCTATTTCGGAGAATTTGGAGGACATTTACACCTTGTAGTTGCAACTGGGATATCTCAATTAAAACTTAGCATTTTTGTGATGGAGGCTGATTATTTAAATTGGACCTTGGAGTACAACGTAAATCTTGATGCTGAAAGGTATGCTGTCGTCCCCAGGTTCCAACGCAATAGCTTTCGTACTTATCTTCTTTCTTGCGCAGTTCAACCTGGCGAGGAGAAAGGGGATTCAAGTGTAGTAGTACTTCCGGATGGTAAAGCGATTTCCTATAATTTGGAGCGTGGGACAGTGAAGAGGCTGCGGTGTTCAAGCATAGACAAATGCCGACATGATGATGCCAGATTTCATGCCTTTTAATACTTTGAGACCCGCTCTTTCATCTGAGAGTACTTGAGAGTGTTGCTTCTCCTCGAGTCTTATCTTGGTAATTAAGTTATCCATAGTATTTCTACAAAATAAAATTAAGTCATAGTTAATTGTGATCCCTAAAAACTACTGCTTTAATTTGTTCAGTTAATGATACCTATTCCAAAGTACTTGCAGCAAAAAGATTTAAACTAAGAATGTATAACCTTATGCATACTATTAGATTAATTATTATATTTTTATTGGGTCAAGGGTTCATCCAAAAATACTTATCCACTAAATGGATTCTGTTTAAGCCAATATGCAGGTGCCTTTTGGGTCATGTGTAAATGTGTGGGAATATGTGAGTTCATATTGTTTAAAATTAGAAAACCTCAATATCTTAAATTGTTGAAAGTATATTCTACCGTTTTTAGATATATAATACATTTTCTTTTTGATTTTAAATGAGTATAACAGGTATTAAATTGAAGACACACATGCTGCTGGATATGCCTTCTTTTGGTGTTCGAGGAAGCATTAGAACGAGTTAGATTAAATTTGTGTCAAAATAAACAATTGTTGTTCAGATGCTATATTATCATGTTGTGTTAGCTTTCTTAATTCCTTCTTTTCTTGTTTCTTTTTGCTTTTCTGGAACTCTGCTTTTGTATCTTTCTTCACTCAATAAAACTTCTACATTATCTATCAAAATAATTACATAACAATTACTATTTTGTGGCTTGTTTGTGAACAATTGTTGGGTTTCTCCTGTTTAATTACAGTTTTGTGGGTTGTTTATATCTATGTTTATATATGACTAAATGTTGTTCTTGAAAATTTGTGGTTATTGTCTATTTGAGCAATATCTGAACATAGATATATATTAAACTTGCAAGCAAAAGAATTAAATTCCTAATTATTTTTATGCACATATTAAGGGGAAGTATAGATTAAAAGGGAGTAATCCCTTATCTGCATATTAATACATAACACACATAGACATTGCACTCTTAATCCAAGACTGTTTTGTCATCATCGAAAAGGAAAAGAGAATATTGACTCCATGTGTTTTTAATGATAATAAAATATTTATTATTTATTGATTTCTAACTACATTACTATTTTTTTTAAATTTAAGGAAGGGGGATTTAAATCCTGTTATTTAGATAATGGGAGCATGCACCAACCAATGAACCAAATGCTCAGGTGCAATTACATTATTTAAGCATGTAAGATAAAGTTTAATTTTCATAATTAATTTGATATTTAAAAGCAAGTCAAGAAGCTTGCTCATTTAGAGGATGAGTTAGTCAGTTCAAAAAGCAAAGAAGAAAAGACTTAGTGAAAATAGAAAAGCTTTAATTAGTTAGCACAAGGCTTAGCTGATTAAAGAGGTACTGAACAAAAAAATAAAAAATTCTTAACTAGTTAACTAAAAGAACTAATTGGTTCAAGGTCAAAGCTTGATGTATGAAGAAGCACCAAAAACTAAATTCAAAGTGATGTTGTCCATTAAAAGGTGCCAAAAGAAAAAAAAATTCAAGTTTGAAAATATCTTAATCGGTTAAAGGTCATCTCAACCACTTAGAGTTGAAGAAAGAGAAGGCCCAATTAGTTAAAAGGAGAACTAACTAATTAAAGGAAAGTAGCTAGTTAAAGAAGTCTAAAAACAAAAAACTTTTAATTAGTTAAAGCACCTTTTAACTTGTTAAACAGTGAAACAGATTGAAGCAGACAAAGAAGCCTTAATCGGTTAAAGCCTATCCTTAACCAATTAATCAATTAATGGAACCCTACTAGCAAATTCGAATTTAAGCACTAAAAGATAAAATAATGGCCAAAAATGATTTTTCAAGTTTTTAAAGCCTCCCCAATGGTCACCAAGTGCTTAGAGAAGTTCTAAAAGGTTGGAAAGAGCCAAAAAGAGCAAAAACTTTCTCTTGTATACTTGTATTCAACTCTTATCTTTTTTAAAGTGTTTGAGCTTGATTTTGTACATCTTAGATCAGCTAGGTGATCAATTGTACTCCATCTTTTCTCTAATTCTTGATTGATTAGAGTGTGCGAGGCACTCTAAGGGTTATTGTAAGGTGATCAATTGTACTCCATTTTTTCTCCAATGCTTAGGTTAAAACATCACTTTATAAAAGCTTGGTAGAAGCTGTTAATTTCACTGGTTATAGTAAAGTTAGATTAAAAATCCTTGATTGAGAAGATCAAGGTAATGGATGTAGGTCAGGTAGACCGAAGTATTGTGTTTTGTCCACTTTATTGAATCTCGCCTTACTTGATACTCACTAATCTCAACAAGCTTTAAGCTATCAATCTTAAATCTTTCAAGCAGTTTTCATTTTCCAAGGAATTACCTTCCAAAATATTTTTAAATGCTAGTCACCCCAACTCTAGCACTCCTTTTGGGACCAACAATGTTTACTAGAATGTAAATGGCAATAAAATATGAGTCAAAATATTTTATGATATATGCAAAAATGAAATTGTTTATAATTTTTTCCCAATAACGTTTTGCATAAAATTTGTCTTCCAAAATAAAAATGTTGAAATAGAGGATAAACATCCAATAATTAGATGTACAAGCAAGATTCGTGCATGTTATAATGTACAGTCAAGATTTATGAATATCTTAACGTTTCTTCCTAAATTCACATACATACCAAAAAAATCATATACATTTCCTTAAGTGCAAAAAATATATATGGAATGTGTCATATTAAGCAATGACACATGATATATCCAATTTAGATTACCTATTTGCGCGTGTATGTGTGTATATGTCCAAAAAATTAAGCTTTACATGGTATTAGTTTTTTCTATTCAAAATTTTTTTAATTTTAAAATATTTCAAGTATATCTCTTTCTCGTTTAAAATTTCGGCTTTCCATAAATTACATAAAATAACATTAATCGGTTTCTTCAATAGTCAATATAAATAAGATGTTATAAGATTTGAGTTCAGTAATCGTAAACGAAGAGTAAACCCTTGTTAGCTATGGTGACTACCAGATCCTCCACCCGATTAAGGGCAAAGATCACATCGGCAGAAAAGGTTGCGAGTAGTGAAGACCTTTTACAAGAAATCCTCCTAAGATTACCCACCAAAACTCTCCTAAGATTCAAACTCGTATCAAAACCATGGCTTTCTCTTATATCTAGCACCCATTTTAGCCTCGCCCACACTCGCTTCCTCCAAAACAATTGCTCTCTCAAACCTCAAGCTCTCTTCCTTGACATCCTTTATAAAAAACTACCTTCAAAGTTCAAGTTCCTTCGTTTAAACCCTAACATCAGAAGACTTCCCCCTTTTGATTTTATTGATGCGCCACGCATCAGAATAATTCAATCTTGCGTTGGCTTGCTTCTTTGCGTTTCTGAAAGTGATTATCGCTTGAAGTATTTCATATGCAACCCCGCCACCAAAAAGTTCAAGGTGATCTCCGTTCATGAACATGAAGTCATTTATAATAGTTACGAGTATGTTGCCTACAAGCTAGGCCTTGATCCTTCCCAATCAGCTAAGTTATTTATGGATTATGATCAACGTTCTAGTGTTAATTTGGCTTTTGATCCTACAATTGAGGTTCGTCAGCATGTTGGTGTCAATTTGGCCTTTGATCCGCTCATATCACCTCATTATAAGATTTTTTCTATATGGCAGCAACTATTATATAGCAAAGATCATGAAAGTACTACATGTTACATATTTCCTACATACTTCATCGACATATATTCTTCAGAGACCAATTCTTGGAGTGCTTCAAAAATCAAATTCAATTCGAAGCATGATATAAATATTGATCGTGGTGTTTTTTTGAATGGCGCAATTCATTGGGATTGTGCTGATACTCAATCATGGTACATTGATGTAAACAATGAATGCATGAAGACAATGCCAATGCCTAGAGTACATAGTGGGTTTCGCTATTTCGGAGAGTCTGGAGGACATTTACACCTTGTTGTTGCAACTGGGTTTTCTCAATTAAAATTTAAAATTTTCGAGATGGAGGAAGATTATTCAAAATGGTACTTGAAGCATAATGTACACCTTGAAGCTGAAACGTTTACTGTCGTCCCCAGGCGCCAGCAAAGTCGAATGCGTAGTTATCTTCTATCTTGTGTTGTTCAATATGATGAGGACGAAGGGGATTCAATTTTAGTAGTACTTCCAAATGGTTTTGCAATTTCCTATAATTTGGAAGAGGGGATGGTGAAGAGGGTGCGTTGTTCCAACATAGACAAAGATCGACATGGTGGTGG
Organism: Theobroma umbraticum; assembly: GCF_002168275.2. Classification (NCBI taxonomy): domain Eukaryota; kingdom Viridiplantae; phylum Streptophyta; class Magnoliopsida; order Malvales; family Malvaceae; genus Theobroma; species Theobroma umbraticum. The sequence goes on along the minus strand of NW_018397259.1, from coordinate 6,330,682 downwards.
CAGATTTCATGCCTTCCCGTACTTTGAGACCCTATCTTGCCTCTGAGACTTGAGAGTGTTGCTTCTTCTCAAGTCTTATCTTGGTAATTAAGTTATGCATACTCTTTAACATTAGTTAATGGATATCCACATAAATTAGAGCTATAAGTTGTTCTGTTAATGATTCCCATTGCAAACTACTTGCAGCAAAAATAATAGATTGCTTTATCATAGGAATTTATAACTAAAGGGTTAGATTAACTATTATATTTTTATTTCAAACAAATAAAGTATTTGTTATTAGGCTTAGGATTTAGGCTTAGGATCTTAGCTACTTATTTACTAAATGGATTCTATTTAAACCATTGTGTGTGTAAATATGTGAGATTATATTATTTAAAATTAAAAAATCTCAATATCGTAATTTATTGAAAGTATTTTATAGGTTTTAGATTTATAATACCTTTTGTTTTTTAATTTTAACAGAGTATAGCCTGGTTTTGATTTAACAGGTATTTATTGAAGACATGCATGCATGCTGCTGGGTATGCATTTCTTTGGTGTTTGAGGAAGCATTGGAATGGGTCAGAGGAATGAGTCAGATTTAGTTTGTGTCCAAATAAACAATTGTTATTCAAATGTTATATTAACTTGTTGCTTTAGACTTCTTAATTCCTATTTTCTTTTTGCCTTTTTGAAACTGTGCTTTGCAGCTTTCTTCACTCAATAAAATTTATGAATTTTCTAGACATTCAAATCTCATGTGTGTGTGTGTGTGTGTGTGTGTGTGTCTGGTCCCTCTTTCCCTTTGGATATATACATATGCAGATCTTAATGAGCTATTACAGTTTTTTTATTATATGTAGTTTCTGGTTTGATCTAGTTATTGTTTGACAAGATGATCTTCCCAACGCGCTTGTCTTAATTTTTTTCTTTCATTGATGGATTCAGGAATGATGGTTCTTATTTTTGTTTTAAGTTCTCATTAGCATCAGGAAATTCTGATAATTGATGTTTGAAGACAAATGTTTCTTAGTTTGAGTTGTTGCAGTTAATTTCTTCTTATGTCACGCTCATTTTGAATGTAGTTTCTATATTGCAAATATTTGTTAAACAAAAAAGCATATAATGTGTGGTGAATTTTATGTACCTTGAGTCAAACCTTGTTAAAGGTTTATAGCATTTCTCTTTAAATGAGGTATCATCTTGGATTCGAAGCTTTGAACCATTCCCCTTTTAACCTTGTTGGAAAGACATTAATGACTAACACACTAGAAAAAAGAGCTAGCTAGCAAGGCAAACCTTGTTCAAATAATTGAAATTTGGTCATTCTTTTCCCATTAATGTAGATTATTTGTTCTGTTCCATTAGTAGCACTTTGGAGGGTCCCTTGTTTGCATTTGGATGTTCTTGAGGATATGGACCATGTGCTTTTATTCATTTTCCATCAAGTCAAGTTAGTAATAATATATGCTTATGAAAGTTTTAAGTTTTTTTCTTTCTTTACTTTTCTAACCTATCGTGGTCAATGTTGCTTGTTGCATCTTATAGCATTACCGTTAATGTCAAGGTGTGCAATCTACTTTTATTAATGTGAAAATACTCTAGTTTTCCAAAGGTTAAGCTCCTCCTCTCCATTCCCTTGTTACTTATCAGTCACACATCAAAAGGTAATTACTATGTAACCCAAGTATGTGCACCCCGATCCAAGAAAGCATACAGATTGCAAAGAGGAAATTGAGACGTGAGAAGTTTTATATGGGAGGGATCCACCCATCATTTTGACACAGATACGTTGTTTGTCAAAATTCATGCATAACTACCATTAGCTTATGAGATATGACCTTGCAAATAGAATAAAGATTAAGGACACAGATATGTTTTGTCCTTCTTTCAAATCTAAAACTTTATATTAAAACTCTCCCTTAAGAGTCTCAATTGGATGCCATCTAAGTTTGCCAATTGCACGACACATGGCATGAAATTTGGTCTGCTCAAGTATTTGGCCCCCGTCATGCGCTGCATTCAAGCAGTATTTGCTGTAAATGTTAGTTGTTGGCCCATGTTAGTGTTTTTTTAATTTTCAAAGTCTACATAGTCTTTTGATTGTAAATATGATTAGCTTCATAGTCTTTTCAACTCGACTTATATTCTGGAAAGTTCTATGTCATTTTTATGTTTTGTTTTTTCCTTAATGTTTTCCATTTGGAGTTTTCCACTGTTTACCTATGCTTTCTTTCAACTCTGCTTTGCTTGTTTTGGTTGGTTATTGCCTTTTTCTCAGTTCTTTTTCTTTTTCTTTTTCTTTTTCCCTTTTTTCCCTCATCTTTTTATGCTAAGTTTGTATCATTTGACATTTGTTTTTGACTAATTTTTCTATTATAAATTCGTATATAATTGTTTCGAATAATGCTTCCCCATTTTTGACTTCTTTTGCTTCTTTATTTTTCATTTTATTTTCGCCATTTTTGACCTCTACTATTTCCTATATTTTTTTTCTTTATTTTATGATAGCTATTTGATATTTATTGGCACAAATTTTCTCCATATGTGCGTTTGTGTGTGTATATATATATACATATATATAAACCTTATAGATAATAATTAATGTTATAAATATTGAAATTTCACTTTTTATGTACATATTAATTTCACTCTTCTAATTAAAAACTCCATGTATTACATTACTGTTCCTTAATTTTGTCTCATAATTTTTTATATTTGTTGAAAAATTCTTTATATAAGTGTACTAACTTTGCATCGAAACTATTGTTAATTAGTTTTCTTTTCATTTACAATCCATTTTACACATATACTATATTATTTTTACATTCATTTTTAAGCTTTTTTTTTTTTTGAAAAACTAGTTTTATTTTTCCATCACCGACTATGCCATGACAAGTCTTTAACCTATTTGGTAGAAGACTTCAGTGGCATAGAAAACCTGGTGAAGGCAAAATCACTTTACACTTACAGAAAGTTTGCTACTCAACAAGCCATTAGCAGCACAGGATCCTATTCAAAGCCAAAATAGAACAAATGATCCTTCAAAAAACATCAACGAAGGAAAGCCTGTGGACAACTGATCCCACAATAATACCTTACTTTGGAATCAGAACACAAGGGGCCACCTAAAAAAAGAAATGTAAAGAAAGCCTCAAAAGCACGGTGCTGTAACAGATACTACTCCCAACCAAAGAAAAGATCGAGCATTAAAACGAAAGAAGCCTAAAGTCCAGCTTTCCAAACCCTAACTCAACCTTCATCAATTATTCCACTCAATCTCCAAATCACGAAAACCAAGCAGCCATGACGTGAAACAATCAACAACTTGAGAAGCAATCACACAATCCCCACAAATCATAATCATCGAACTGGAAAAAATTGCTAAAACTGGGAGCTTCGTTAAGAAATGAGACCATAAGAAGGCTGAAAGAAGCCCTTTCAATTTCCAAACGATAAGCTCAGCAACCATTTTGAAGCAGAAAACAGCAACCATAGCATCAATCTTATTACCAACAAAAGAACTGCAACCTGCCCCCTCCAAAGAACCGTAACCTGCACTAAACCACTCCAAACAACTTGAGTAACCCTCTTTGCAAAGGTGAAGGAAGAACATACAATGCGGCAATCCAATCAAAACCAATGTTCCTCAATTCAACTGGGACACAAAAACCTACTCATAAATAAGAATGAAGTAAAATAAAATAAAAAATCCCAATGAAAAATCGTCCCTCAAGCAGATCAAAAGACCCTCCTACCTACTCACACCCTTGAATCACTAAGGGGCCAACCTATGCCGTCTCATTCCTTCAATCCCCTCCAAGTCCCTACAAAAAAAGAAAGAACAAGAAACATCGGACAAAAAAAGATTCCTAAAATAAGCCACAACATCCCCTCCCTCCTTTCCCTAAACACATAACAAATGAGTTCCCCCCAACACACGGAGCAAGAAAAAATCCTATGAGACCCCTCATTCCCTCAACTCAACTCTCTCAACCTCTTTCTAAGTCTTTTTCCCCCTCCCCACCCCCATGTTGTTTTGAATCTCCTCTTTCTTTTTCTTTTTCCTATTTTTTTTTCTTTTTAACATCATTTGTTTTCCTTGCTTTCCTTTGGTCCTCTTTTTTCTTCTTTGCTCTTTTCTCTTTTCTCTTTTTTCTTTTCTTTTTCGTTTTGTTATTTCTTTGGTTTTTTTTATTTTCATTTCATTTTTTGTTATCATTCTTTTTTTTTTATCTTCTTTCTTTCATCATTTAAGAAATTACCGGCAAAGTCAGTCAACCATGTCAAGGCACAAAAAGAGTATTAGAGATAAAGCATGCATTGACTGACCATGCATTAATGTTATCATTTTGTTCTACATTATGTATTTTGCGTCATTGTACTAGTTATTAAATATATTATACCTGTAGTTATCAGGTGTCTTTGACACTTGTCCATTATGTAAATAGGTGTTGACCATATAATGCTTGTATATATTATGTGTTTGTTGATTAATGAAGCATTTTCCTCCTCCATCTATTGCTCTGTTGTTCTTTTTTCTCTCTACAAAATAGTCAAAACCCCTGTTTTATAATTTTCTTCCACTTTCATGTCATGTTATCAGAGCATATAATCGATTTTTGAGCCAGTTATTCAAATTCATCACAAATTTATTCCTTATCAAAATGTCAACTTTAACTATCACAAAACAAACTGCATCTATTTTCGATGGCTCTAACTATTCTATTTGGGCCATTAGAATGAAAGCATTCATAAAGGGTGTCAATCTATAGAATGCAATTGAAAATGAGACAAAAATACCATCATTGAGAGATAATGCCACACTAATATAGGTGAAGGAATATGAATAGGATATAGCAAAGAAATTCAGAGCTTTATCCTTTATACACTCAACTTTTACAAAGTCAGTTTTTAGTCAGATTATGGGATGTGAGATAGCAAAACAAGTTTGGAAAAAGCTTGAAGAAGAGTTTTTAGAGTCTGCCAGAAGTAAACAAATTCGTCTCCAGAATCTCAGAAGGCAATATGAATTACTGAGGGTGAAAGAGAGTTAAAATGTGCAGGAATTCATTGATGCTGTGATGAAGTTGGTGAATCAAATTGTCCTAACTTGTTTCAATGTGATTGACAATTAATTGTCCTTGCAATTCAAATCAGTAGGCCTCACACTTGAGCATTTTGTTCATTAATTAGTATATGATCTTTTTATTTAAAAAGTAAGGTTCTAATCCCCTTTCTCTCAATTTCAAAAAAAAAAATCAATAGGCTTGTATAACTAGCTTTATTTCAGTCTTACCTAAATTTTCAATGTGATTCTTGAACACTTCTAGCGTATTGGGAAGTGGTTCTAAACGTAATGCAATAAGCTCTACTAGCGGATTGAAACTCTTTTTTTGCTTTTACTTCTTCTGACTATTTGTCTTCTCCTTTTGATTCTTCTTGATGCTGGTCTTCTGCTTCTTGCCATTGCCTGTTTTCTGCTTCTTTTCCTTTCTAGTCAAGTATTCTTCTTTTTCTTCTTCAACAAAAAAACTTTGGCTTCCAGTTCCAATTCCAATTCCAAAGCAACGTCCAATACATTTTTTCTCAATGATCATCTACTTCTTTTGGGTAAATTCCTAATCTAAGCAATTTATAAACCCTTCACAAACTATCTCACTTTGTTTGCTTAGCTATTGACTTTCATTATCAATATCTGCTTTAATCTCCTCTTTCAACGTTCGCCATGAATCGCTATCATGAACATTTTCTGAATCGTTTAACGTTATCATTTTAATCTTTCTCAACTTTTTCAAGAACTCGGATTTCTTGAGAAAACAATGAAAGAAATAGTTGCTGTGAATAATTTATCTAGGACCACATGTTAATCAGAATTGTTACAAATTACAGCAAAACTTCTATAAAATAATACTTAATAAATTAATAACTTCGATTAAATAATATTTTTGGCTAGTCCTGACTTTGGACTGAAGTGGTAACCCAATAATTTACTAAATTTATAAAATAATAAAATTTAAAAAATATATATAGGTCTCACTTAATATATAAATTAATAATCTCCTTATGCATCAAAATTTATTATATATATAATTCAATTAGAAGGTTTTTGTAAAATGTAACTCCGATATTACTTGTTTCTTTTTAAAATTGATATCTCTTTGGACTTCATCTTTAAATTTTCTTAATGCATCAACTTTTCAACCGTCATTATTAATTTGTTTGCACTTTTGAGATGAAAAGCCATTGTGTTGAGTTTTATCATTTATAATACTGTTGTTTTAATAGACATTTTTACTGGACTTAATATTTATTATGTATATAAATTAAGTATACATCGAATGTAATTTTATTTTGTTGCAAAAATAGATAGATTCATAACTTTTATTTACTAAGATTAATTATAACCATGAACTTGTTTTGATTAAATAAATACATAAAATAATGATAATTCGTAATTTGATAATTAGATAATATATCTATAATCACAATAAATAATACATGTATTAAGTTTAATATTTTAAAAAAAATAATAAATACTTTGATAAATTAATTTTTATTAATGAATATATAAATTAATAAATTATTAATTTATCGATTAAATAATATCTTGATTAATTAATTAATTTTTATGGTAATTTAAAGAGATTTTACTATATACTCATTAAGGTATTATTTTGACTCAATTTATAAATAATTAACAATTTACCAAATAATTGATCATCATAATTTGGAGCTCATAAATTGAAAATTATTAGACAATCATTACATTTATAATGATATTAGCTTCTAAATTAATAGATCAAATCTCACGATTCATAAATGACACTTTTAAATCAACTATTTCATTAAATATTCACTAAAAGTTTTGATCCAATCAAGTTATTGGATAATCATATAGCACCAGAATCATTCCTAAATACAAGTAATGTCAATGAAATAAATAATTAAATCATAAATGCTATTTAACATTATCTGATGAGTTTTGTGGTTGAAGTCAAGTGCTCATTTAAAAATTAAAACAAATATTAATTATAACAAATTTAAATGTCATAAACAGTGACAGATCCACTTATCATCGAAGACGACAAATTTGATGAGAAAGAAAATGAAACAAAAGAATTTTCAAAGGACACATAATATATTGTTAAACCAAAGTGCAAGTGGGGACCAACGAAATTCAAAAGGCGCCAAAACCAGGCCTCTAAAAGGGTAAGGCTATTGGCACTTTTGTGGTGTACTTTACTTTAAGTTATATTCAATAAAGGTGTTTTTTTTAATATATTGATAGGAAATTAAGGAATTGATATATTATTAACAAATAAATTAATTTTTATAAATATATTTTATTAAGATTATTGCCAACTTTCTATTTCCGTAAATAAAATTTAAAATCTCCATCATTAATATATTAAATAATTCAACATGCTTTGATAATTTGTTATTATTTTTATTTTAAAAGTAAATAATGAATAATAAATAATAAAAATATAATATAATACTTTAAAAATCTCTTGAATCATTTAAAAAAATTCAAATCATTTTTTTTACATTCAATCACACTCTTATATCTTTATTTTGAGCGTTTTTATAATTAATAATTTATTAATTATTATTAGTTAAAATAATATTTATTAATTTATATTACGTAATGTTGATGTAATATATTGATATATTATAATAAATTATAATATGTTTATATAGCATGACACGTCAACTGTTTAGTATATAAAATAATTTAATTTAAAATAAAAAATAAAAAAATAAAAATACAGAGATATGATTAATTATAATAAAAAAATAAAAATTTATTTAAATAATTAAAGTAATTTTCCTAAATCATGTTAAAATAAGACAACATTTGCTACAAGCTTATTAGCAATTACAGTCCTAATATTGGTAGAAAAAGACAGAGAGAGAGTTTGTAACCCAAAGGGCGTGAAACAAAAACAGAGACAGACAACCAAAAGCAGGATAAAAAGGAAGGAAGAATCGTAGTGGGTGGAAACTCTTGGTGGATTGGATAGTTTGTAAAATCACAGGCATGTCGGCCAAATGTGCATTAAAAGCCAAAATAGCTGAGGTAAGAAGGAGGTAACCCCAACAATGGTGAAACTCCTTCACCCAGGAAGACGACAAGCTTTGGACTTTCATCCCTTTCTTTAACTTAAGATAAGTACATATATTACTAGATAAGTGCGGGCCGTATCAAAATCGGCGTCTCCTTTTAGTTTCTTTTTTTTTTTCTTTTTCGTTAAAATAAAAATTCAAAATTGATGTACATATTGCTCTAAGTCTTACTAAGGTGTAATTCTATATATATTTTTCTTTGTTGATTTGCCGACAGGATAAGCACTACTGGCACTCTCAAAGAACCGTATGAATTGTTCGAATTTAAATTATTCATTGTTCGAATAAATAGAATCGAAATTAATATTTGAAATCAAATTATTCAATTATTTTGGATTTGCCGACATGATAAGCATTTGTGCTCCTAAAGGCTTTTTAGTGCATTGCTCGAATCTAAAATTATTTATTGTTGGAATGGATGGAACCTATTATGTTTGAATTGATTATTATTTATAATTTTAATTAATTTTTTCTTAAAAATATAAATTATTATTTAATCAAATCAGAATAAAGATGTCGATTTTGTTTGAATTCGATAAAATTGAAATTAATAGATTATTTTTGATAAAATTTTAAAGAGACATAAATCTTCATTGAGTTAAAATGGAAAAAAAAATGTTGGCTTTTGAAATGGACGTTTTACTTTGAAATTAATCAATACATAAGAATAATAATAATAATAAATCAATTTTAAAATTAAGTTTTGAATTTGTTTTAAAAAAATGTATAAAATAAACAATTTCTTAATCAGGAAAAAGAACTTACTAAACAAGAATACAAAAATAATAGATAAATGGGATATTAAAAAAAAAAAAAGGGAAAGAAGAAGGAAAGGGTACAAATATGAAGGGGTTTCTTACTTCAAAGCAATTGGGTTTTCAAAGAACAGAGTCCAGTGTTGAGAAATGAAAGAGATGAAGAAGACTTGCATGACCCTCAACTCAGCAGCAGAGACAATAGCCTACAACCAAGACCTCTTGACAGAAATCCTCCTCAGATTACCCACAAAATCTCTCATCAAATTCAAGTGCGTTTCAAAGCAATGGTTGTCCATCATTTCCGACCCTGACTTCTGTGTCTCCCACACCCGCCACCACCACAGCAATGGGTTTCTCTCCCCCACCGCTCTCCTGCTCAAAGGTGACTGCTACACCCCTCCCTCTGAATTCGCCATAGTCCCTTTGAAGCATTACAGTAAAGTCCCTTCCTTTCATTACATCCATGACCCCGACATCAAGATTCTTCAATCTTGCAACGGGTTGCTCATTTGTGAGTCCTCTAGACGCAGTTACTTGATTTGCAACCCCACTACTAAAAGTTTCTGGAGGCTGCATCCTCCCAGTAACTCTTATTATAATTTTCTTTCTAAGTTCTGTGTTAATTTGGCTTTTGATCCCCTAAGATCACCTCATTACAAAATTATTTGTATCTGGGAAAATTGCCAGGCACCTTATCAGTTTAATCTGGATGTATTTTCGTCAGAGACTGATTCTTGGAGTATATCCATGATCACTTTTGAAGTAGATGAGGAAGAGGCCATAGATTTCCAAGATGGGGTTTTCTGTAATGGAAAGATTCATTGGTGTGGGTATGGAAATGAGACGTTGTATTTTGATGTAGAGAATGAATCTTTGGAAACAATGCCGATGACATTACCAACCAGAATGGATGCACCAGAGGAATGTAGATATTTTGGAGAGTCTCGAGGAGTTTTGTATCTTGCGGTGACTTACTGCATGGCAGTGTGTTTAGAATTCGATGTATTTGAGATGGCAAGAGATTATTCTCAGTGGAACTGGAAAAAACGTCTGAATCTTGGTGATGCAGTGAAAGTTTTTCCTGAGTTAGAATTGGGTTGTGTTGAGTACTGTCCTGGATTCTCTGGTGTGTGTTTCATTCGATCTGAGAAAGAAGAAGAGCCAAAGGTTGTCTTATGGGCAGATGGTAAAATTATTTGCTTTGATTTCAATGAAGGGGCATGGAAAAAGCTTTATGATCTAGGGCCAGGTTTCAAAATTGGCTCCCTTTATCTAGGAGAGGATGATCATTTACATTATGAAAAATTTCATGCTTATCAATACTTTGAGAACCTCTCTTGTTTATAAGGAGTCTTTACTTCTGTCGACAGCAATCTTCTTCACTGTTATGTTGGTAAGTAACAATGAAACTGTTTACTATAATCTTGTACACCTATCACCATTTTGTTGTTTACCCTCTTTACTTTTCCCACTAACAGAATGAATCGTAGTAGTTAATTTTTCAGATAAAATTAGTTATGCACATTCCTCTCTTGTTTTTTTTTTTCTTTTTTGTGTACCATTATTCAGGTATCTTTATGAGCAACTTTACTTTTTCTGTTATTGTTTTTGAAGTTACTTTTGCCTGCATAGGTTCTTAGGGGCTAGGTTTTGTTTGAGCTACTTATTATTTGACAAGATGATATCCTCCACATGCTGGTCCCGTTTATGTACTTTGGCAGGTTTAAGGTCAAGTCTCTGTTGGGTTTAAATGCTAATCAGAATTCATAAACTTTGATCATTGATGTTTAAAATGTTGAAATTTTGGTCACATAAGTTTAATCATGAATTTGTTCAAGCATTTTCCTTCATTAATTCATCTTAATCCAGGAAAAAGATAAGCCTGGGAAAGTTTACACATTGTCCTTTTCATCACATGTCCTAAATGCTCAGCTATTGTTATTCAATCTAGGAAGGAAGAAATGTCAAAGCTTGTGGTAGTTGTGGACAGGAAAGCAATTCCTATTTATTTAAACAACTGATCATGGAAAAAGCTTTCTTATCCAAGGCCAGGTCTCTGTTTAGTTCTTATATTGTTAAGTAATTCACATTAGCATTCTAACGTTGTACATAGGATGATCTTTTTCTGTTTACCTGTATAAAGCATTTGAATTTTAGTAACCATTACTCCTGCTAGCAAGCAAATACAGCATAAGGTTCTTCCTTCTCTTGAGTATTTAAATTATATATACTGCACAATCTGCCCATTTGTTTGAGCCCCTAATTTTCTTTTTTCATTTTTCTTGTTGGATATATGCCTGTGTGCTGATATCTTTACAAGCTACCACACTGATTTGCATGATTCTTAGAGCTTTTTTTTTTTGGATAGTTATGTGAAAGGAAAACTTTGACATCCTTGTTGTTTAACAAGATTATCTTGCCCACATGCTGCTTCTAATTCTTTCTTGTATTTAGTTGCACCCCAGGCTGACCTCTCTTACAGTAGGTCCAAAATCTTTGAAAAGTGGGGAATTTTGATCTGATGCTTGAAAGAAAATTTAGTTCACAAACCATTTCTGAACTTTTCCCTTATGCAATGCAAATGAAAACTTTGTTCTGCTGCCCCTTAGGGTCTCCTTCATTATTTTAAAGGTCCAGCTTGATGGCTTTAGCCGCATTGGCATAGAAAATGGGCATGTGGCTTAAGCGTACGTCAAATTGCATGCTATCTACTAAAGTTCTAACTTACATTCAGTTGAGCATGTGAGTTTGTTATTTAAGGAAATAAAGACTATATAACTTGGGACATTGAAGTTAGTCACTGTTAACATTTACAATAGTCTTCCTTCTTTCTTTGCAGAATTTATTTAGAACATAGGCTATACTTAATATACTGCTCTTATTCATCAGTCATCACTGTTATGATTGCATGCACTAACTTGCACACATAAATGTGATCTTAACCTCCGTTTTAATCATTTTCCCTGAGTATTGACTACAAGCAAGGTGCATACCATATATTGAGTACCTTGCTCAAATAACTGACACCTGTAATTTTCTTTGTAAGTAAAGGCATGAGTAAGGATGGCAGATGCTGATAGTATGATTTAGTTCCATGATGCTGGTATTGCTGAGCAGCAAATGTTTTAAATTTCCTGCAATATTCCGTTAGTAGCAATATGATGAGTGCTTGGATGGATTTGGATATTGTGGTTGCAGACTGCAACCTTCCTGCCTTGTCTGTGCCGAGTCACATTTTCATTGATTTTGTTGTAATAGCATATTGTAATTACACTTTTTTTAATTCTCTACTGTTGTATATTACTTTTATATTAAGGATTCAGGGCAGCCAACCTCAGTTGTACCACTGTTCCTCTTCTAATTGATTGCCTGTTTTTGATTCAACAGGTTGAAGGCATGCAAAGTTGTGCATGACGTTGGCTATTCCAAAGTGGGGACCTATTGTGTACCAACCAATGTGTTGTTAGACATCACACTTGGGTGTTAGTGTGTGGTGAACAGTTATTTTCGTGTCATACTTGGTACAAATATAGCATTGTAATTGTTTATAAATCTGAACAGACTTACGCCCTACCGTTGATAATAGTTTGCTCACCATTACTTGTTCCTTTTTCGTCTGTTAATGTTGCCAGAACACGGTAACTTGAGAATGTGCATCCAATGTAAAGCTGGTGGCCTCTCATGCCCTGTAATGCACTGAACTTACTGTTGATCATACTACAAATGTAAAAAACAATATTGACTCAGTGTAAAAAATCGTTGTCGTTCCATTTGTTACTTGTATTATGTAAAGTCAGGTTAAATTTTTGAGAAATAATCCTAGCTGATTGTGGCTTCTGTAATTAGAAGATTCATTGGGAGGGTTGTAGCGTGGGACATATTTGGGAGAGTCCTGAGGGATTTTGTATAATTGTAGTGACCAACAAACTCTCTATTTGTTAAGAATTCCTAGTTTTTGAGATGGCAAGAGATTATCCTCAATGCTTCTTGAAGAGTGAGTCAGTCTGAATTATGGTGATGCAGTGCAAGCTTTTCCTGAACTGAACTTGGGTTTGGGTCGAGCACCGTTGATGGTTCTTGGGTTTGGGTTTGGAAATTCTTGATCAAAAACAACAAAATTTTAAAATTAAAACAGAACATCAAAGCCTACTTGCGCTTGTTGAATTGATTTATGTATACGAAATTCAACAACTTTTACAAGTTTTATTATTTCATTTATTTATTTAAATTGGTGCTTCAATTAAAAGTAAAAAAATTCTGCACCATTTGTATTGTTAGTTCAATTTCACGCATTGCTATTATTTTCAATTTTTTTTTTTACATATTATTAGTTTTTACAAGTTGAGTCTTATTGTATTATTTGTTATGATTTGTAATTCTTGAAAAAATAATTTATTATATCCATAACTTCATGAGTTAGTTGAATTAAAGAGTTGAAATCGACTGAACAAACAAAAGTAGCAATTCGCACCGTCAACGGAATCAAGTTGTGTATACGTCAATGATGTCTTTTACATAGGCCCCATGGCCGGAACCTGTTACCTTGACAATCACATCTTCACACCAACTACTTAAACCATCAAACGTTGTGTTCGTTTAAATATCTATCCTAGAAGGGTAGAACTGTGCTTTGCATAGTCAGTGAACAAAGTCCCGACACCATGAGCAGCACTATCTCTCCAGCAGCAGACGCCATAGCCAGCAACGAAGACCTCCTTACAGAGATCCTCCTCAGACTACCTGCCAAACCTCTCCTCAAATTCAAATCCGTTTCAAAAGAATGGTTCTCTCTCATTTCCAGCTCCCAGTTCTGCCTCTTCCACAACCGTCGCTACCGTGACAACGCCTCTCTCACTGCTGCTGTCCTCTTGTTCGACTGTGGCACTACCCACACCCCACCTACTGGATTCCACATTGTCCCTTCGAAGAACCAATGCTCCAAAGTCCCCTTCTTCGAGTATCTCGGAGACTCAGATTTCAGAATCATGCAGTCTTGCAATGGTTTGCTTCTTTGCCGTTGTTGTGATAAATTTCAATATTTGAACTACTTTATCTTTAACCCCTCTACTAACAAAATCAGGATAGTATCTTTTCCTCAAGCTGAAGTTGAAGGCTTTGTTTATGCTGTTAACTTAGCATTTGACCCTCTCAAATCTGTTCATTATAAGATTATTTCAATCAGGAGATTGGTATGGGTAGCGCCTAGATTTCAGATTGATATATATTCATCAAAGACTGATTCTTGGAGTGTAAAGGTATTAAATTTTACTAAGCCTGATGATGTCTGGTTAAACTGTGGGGTTTTTTGTAATGGGGCTATTCACTGGGAAGGTGGGGGTAGGAGTTCATTGTATTTAGATGTGGAGAATATGTGCTTGAAAGCAATGCCAACGCCAGCACGGATGCTGGACGCACCTGAGGGATCTTACAGTGAGAGCAATAGGTTTCTGGGGGAATCTCGGGGACATTTGCATCTTGCTGTCAACTACATGCCCCTTTGTTTACAGTTTAATATTTTTGAGATGGCTGCAGACTATTCTGATTGGTTCTTAAAATACCGTATGAATTTGGAGACTGTGGTGAAAGGTTTTCCTGAGATACATTTATATCCTGATGAGGAGGGGGATAATCAAGTATCTGCTATGTGTGTTATACGATCCAAGATAGATGAAGTCTCTACAGTTGTGGTGTTTGTGAATGGGAAGGTAATTTCCTATGATTTGCATGATGGGACATCGACAAAGCTTTGTGATCTAGAGTCATGTCCAAAAACTCATGGTCATCTATCAGATTATGAAGCATTCCACGTCTATCAGTACTTCGAGACACTCTCTTGTGTTTGAGAGACTTTCAATTTTAGCTGGCACCAACGTTCTCAAGTCCAATCAGGTTAAGCAGTCAAGTAACTGAGTTGTATGTTCTAATATTTGTGCTTAAATACACTTATTGTCACTTTTGTATTGAACATATCTACAGTGCGTAGATGAGCTTTATCCTATTGTAAGCAACTGCAGTTGGGAATTAAGGCATTATATATATGTCTTGTGGTTAGTCCACTACATAATGCATGTATTTGTAGTGTTCTAAGTACTCATAAATATGAAAAGACTTTCCCCTTTCTGTTCAATAATAGTTTTTTTTAATTCACTATTTCTTATCTAACCCCCTTTGGACTATTGGTATGTTAGTCAGAAAGCTACAATACCCTGTTCTTTTAAGTGCTCATCCATGCTAAAGATTGTTGGTATCATCCTCGCGCAAGATAAAGAGGATAGAACAAATGTTGGTTGACATGTCTTTTGGATTATAAAACCTGTAAACAGTGTCAACGGTGGTTTACTCTAGAAAGATTACTCACCAGCAAAAACATGAAGTTTCCTGTGACATGCAAGTTGTGGAACATATCAACATACACAATGGATTGGTGGAGGGGTTGCCTCCACTGTGGAAAGATAGGAATGAAGACCAGACATATTTGCTCTATGATTCCCAGTAGATGAACTGCTCTACAATCCCATGTGCTAAAAAACTATATCTGATATGCTTACTTTATCCACACATGATTCAGTTTTTACACAAAAAGAGAACTGACAAAATTGATTTAAATGCAAAGATAAGTGAAAATATTGAAGACAGAAAAACAACACTAGCTAGAAGATTCTGAAATCCTTTTTTGATAAGTTTATTTTCATGAATGCATTTACTGAAACGGAGAATCATGACTTGTTAACATGAGTTGCGTGAAACCTTCAATTCAGCCGAGGGTTCAATTGAAGTAGTTTACCATCCTTTAAATTTTCCGAGTATTATTTTCAAAGCTTTCGATTACATCTTTAAAATCTTCTAATAATTATTTTCAAAATTTCTAAATAATTTTTCTTTAAATCCTGCGAATATTATTTTCAAAAACTTATTTCATCTTTAAATTCTTAGTCGAATGGAATAGAATATCACAAATCACTGTAGAGATTTGCACTAGTGGTATATGAATAGTTGGATGGAATTTCTTTTCAACTTTACAATTGGATGAATTTACTCATGTGCCTGAACGCTCTTTTATCTTTTTAATTTATGGTAGTGTAGCAAAACAGAAGTCCCGATTCCCAAAATCTGAAGAATTAGGCATTGCCGCTATGAAGAAAACCAAACCCTCCACCGCCGCCATTTCCTCAGCAGAAACTATAGCCCACAACCAAGACCTCTTAACCCAAATCCTCATAAGAATCCCTCCAAAACCTCTCTTCAAACTTAAATCCGTCTCAAAACGCTGGCTTTCCCTCATTTCCACCATCCAATTCTGTCACTCCCATTCTCTATACCGCCAAAACCAAGGCTTTCTCACCCCAACGGCTCTCTTTCTTGGCATTGGAAACTACTACAGACTACCCTTTGGATTACCTGTCCTTCCTTTCAACCCTGAAACCCAAGTTCCTGTCTTGGATTTCATTGTTGACCCACAGTTCAAAATCCTCCAATCCTGCAATGGCTTGCTTTTGGGTCAGTGTTACTACAAAAGTGATGAAGGGTTGAGGTATTTCATCTGTAATCCATCTACCCATAAGTTCAGAATTATTTCTTTCCCTGTTTCACAGTTGGGTTCTTTGCGTGCTGTTAATTTAGCCCATGATCCTATTAAATCACCTTATTATAAGATAATATGTGTAAGGAAATTGCTTTCTCCAAGTAATAGGTTTGTTATATATATTTATTCATCAAAGTCTGATGCATGGGATGCTTC
The DNA here is from genome assembly GCF_002168275.2 of Theobroma umbraticum. Taxonomy (NCBI): domain Eukaryota; kingdom Viridiplantae; phylum Streptophyta; class Magnoliopsida; order Malvales; family Malvaceae; genus Theobroma; species Theobroma umbraticum. Next base: position 6,314,074 of record NW_018397259.1, on the reverse strand, counting down.
TTGGATTAGTTTTCAGGCAAATGAGTATATAAGGTTTGACTATGCTGTTTTTTGTAATGGGGTCATTCATTGGAATAGTAATGGTAGGAAATCTTTGCGGTTTGATGTGGAGAATAAAGTATTGAAAAAAATACCAATGTTGGCTCCTATGTTTCAAGCTCCAGAGGAATCAGAGGATGAGGATAGTCGATATTTTGGGGAGTCTCGGGGCCATTTGCATCTTGGAGTTACATACATGCCACTTTGTTTGAAATTTAATGTTTTTGAGATGGCGGCTGATTATTCTCATTGGTTCCTTAAATACTGTCTTGAACTCGATGATGCTATGAAAATTTTCCCTGACTTGAGGTCGTCCTCTATTGAGAACTATTATGGATTCCCTGTTTTGTCTGTTATCCGATCTGAAGGTGAAGAATCAAAGGTTGTGATTCTTGTGGATTATAAAGCAATTTGCTATGAGCTAAAGGATGGGATTTTGCTAAAGGTTTATGATCTAAAGCAGTATCCTGAGACTCTCAACCGATGTCCATTGAATTATATTGGGATTCAAAGCTTTCAATATTTTGAGACCCTCGCTTGGGTTTGAGGGTCTAACACTCTACTGGCAGTCCAGCATGGGCATACCAATCGTCTCAGGTCTTATTTCGGTAAGTATTCCAAGAGTTATGCTGTATGTTTAATTTTGTGCTTAGGTAAACATTTCTGCAGTTATAGAAGTTTGGATCATACTGTTCTCATTAAGGTAACATTTGATATCAATTTCAAGATCACCGTGATGATTTAATCTCCATGGTGATAAGATCACCAAGGGTTTTTTGATCACTAGAGATCTTAGAATATCATGTTTGGCGTAAAATTATAAATCACCAATGATCTTAAATTTTTGTGCTTGGTATTGCATAGAAAGAAAGACCAAGTACAAAATACCTAAGATAGCCTTATACCTAATATAATAAGATTATTTAAAAAAACAACAATTTCAATTTTTATTCAATTAACCATTAAAAAAATAAGAATCTGCTTGTTCTATAGGAAATTACAAGGCATGAACCAGTTTTAATGAGTATAATTCCCTAAAACAATCAATCAAAGTTCTTGACATGTTCATATGAATATCAAGTTCATAGAAGTTGTCTTGTAATTGAATTAATTAAAAAGTGGAGATTTTTATAAAGACAGAAAATTTGGAGAGAAATGCACACCATTACAAGGCAAATTTCTCCTAAAATGATTTTGCAGATCACCACCCCTGGTGATTAAACTTTCCCAGCTTTTTGGATGGGATTTAGATCACCTTACAACTGATCACTCTTGGTGATCTAAAATCACTGCCATGCAAAATTCCTAAGTTACTACCAAACACAGTCGTCTAATCACAACGAATAGATCACCTCATACCAAATGCCCCCTTAGGGATATTTACTTGTATCAAGTGAAAGCAATCTAGATTTTCTTCTCTTATTTACTGATTTGTTGATCTATCATTCTTTTAAAGAATGCTCACTGTATTCCTCTTGCACCTCTTGTTGATTTGGTTAATTGCATGTATGGTTCAAGATTTCTTGTTTGACTTATGAGATCTTTCAGGATAGTGAATTTGGTTCATGGTTCCCAATGTTGTTCATTATGTTGATGATTTGCCATTTTAAACTTGTGGAAAAAAATAAATGAACATTGAAAGAGAGAAAAACTTAAAGAGTTAAAGTTTGCCAGAAATGGCCGAGAAGCAATGTAGTTGTGGTAATGGTGGTGTGGCTGTATTCAACTAGGACTTTATCTCATTTCAAAAATGAGTGATATGTTATATATATTTATTTATTTGAAATAAATTGTTAACTGAAACTTCAATGTCCTGTAGTTTTCACTGTTATGATTTGTAAGAGTTCGGGCATTCAATCATTTAGAAACTAATGCTGGACAAAAGTATGCATCAATATGTTCTTAATCTTGAGTTTTAAATATTTATGCATTTAGCCTTGAGGGAAAGATGCTAACTGCTAGCAAACTGGAAAGAAGAGCTTGCCACCACAAGATTTATGTGGAGTATCTCGCATAACTCCAATTCTTTGAACCCCACTGTGCCTGGTATTTTAGAGGAAACGTGACCAAGCTTAGTACATTTCACCTAAGAAGAACAAATTAGGTGACTAGGCATGACACATGACATGAGTAATGCTGGCAGAGGCTAACAGTTTGGTGTAGTTGATGATGGTTCTGCTGCCAGGCAGGGCAGATGGTTTCTATCTGCATTGATCTTTTAGTAGCAATTTGATGGGTGCTTGGAGGAATTCAGATGTTGTGGATGCAGACTGCTAACTTCTGTGCCTTTTTTCCCGAGTCGGATATTGTGGATGGATGCAGACTTTAATGGAGCTTTTGAGTCTTTATTTTTGTTCTTTTCTTTTAGCTTGTTTTGTTAAATCTTGTATTTTCATACAATACTACCATATATGGGAGTTGGAGTGCAGGTAACGTGAATTTTATAACTGTGTCTGTTAGGACGGATTGGCTGTTTTTGATTTAACAGGTTGAAGGCATGAGGGGTTTTGCCCTGACTATTCTAACTGCTTGTATCTTGATCTGTGCAGATGGGCATTGCGTAAAGGATACATATTTTGTACAAAGTAATTTAGAGTAAGACATCAGTTTTGGGTGTTAGGGTTTGGTGAACAGTTATTTTTAGTGCTGTACTTGATATGCACATAGCATTGTAAATGTTTATAAAATACAAATGCACTTCCCCCCTTGTGTTAATACTCATTTCTCTCAATTCCCTTGTGCTGGTCATTTGTCTTTCAGCATTGCCGGGGTACAATGCTAACTTGAGTATGCATCCAATGTAAAGATAGTTTCCCATGCCTCATGTAATACTAGATTTCAGTCAAATTAGTGTTGGGTTTTATCAACACAGATCACATGAATTCTCATATATTGTATCCTGCACACTGTCAAATTTTGCAGTCTTGTTTTACCTAAAATCATAGCATAAGCTACATGCACAAATCCATTGAAGCATCAGCTAATGAAAATAATATGAACAAAGCCATTACAAATGTTTACTAAAAAAGCCTGTCAACCAGATGAACAATAGAGCATGTTAGTATATACAACTGAACCCACAATATGCAAGATAAACTAGAGAGCATGTTACTTACGTAATTGGAAAAGAACATAAAACCAGCAAATCAACTCTACCAAATTCGATACTAATTAACAACAAAATAGTCCCAAGTGTAGCAAACATATCCCATACTGCAAGAACAAGACGTAATTTCAAAAGAGATGGGGAAGTAATACGAACTTTGCTTACAAAAAGTAAAGACTTCAAAAATATTAAGAGGCATTTCCCTGTTCATAGATCAATGCAGCAGTCGCTGGTGAAGCGTTTGGCTTTAAACCAGAAAGCTCCATCGATGTCCCATTGCTAAAATTATATGAAATGGCCCTACCATCCGCGAATATCATTAAGGTTGATTCTCTCTCTTTCTGCCCTGATACTTCGTCTTCACCTTGCCAAATTATCCGAGGAAATGCAGCTTTCACGGGATCAAGACTGACATGATTCATCGCAAACCAACCAGAAGGATCACCTGCCAATGTCATCTTAAAAACGTCAAATTCTAATGCAAATGACGAAGAGAATACTCCCCAAAGTAGGGTATCTCCTGAGGGTTCCTACTCCTAGAGACTGAGGCATTCGCATTGTGTTTAACCACTCTCTCTCTAACATCAAAATATAGTGACGCTGAGGCACTCACTGCAGCAATGAACCGCTGCCTTACTGTAAGTAAACTCCAGCTCCAAAATCTGCCCCGGGTGAGTACAAGTCAATCAGAAAAATCTTATTATATATCTTCTTCCTAATGGAAATGATCGTGAAGTGAGATGATAGAAATGCCAAGTTTAATGAAATCACACGATCCTCAAATTCACTCTTAGGAAATGATACTCTCAAAAATTGTCTTGTAGTTGGATTGCAGATCAAATATCTGAAATTGTTTCCAGACTCATTCGCTTGCTTTCATGAGGATGATCCACTAACGGTGCTTAGCAATAAGGGTCTTCAGGTTTAAGCAGAACAAGCTGGCACTCTGGAGAAGGAAAGTAGCTGATGTGGAACTAGAGAGCAGCGGGAGATAGAGCCCCACTGGCTTAGCAGTGGGAAAAATCAAATTTATTGTCGGAGATAAAGAGAAAGCCATCACCTGGAGGCATATTGAGTCCAACACGTGGCTGTGCATGTAACCTTGTAAGGATTTCCGTCGATGGATCTCTGTTGTTGGCAATTGCCCATAAAGAAGAGGCCACGAATTGTGTGTTGCTTCTGTTCCAAGTTACGATCTACTCACACCAATGCATTTATATTATATGGGTGCATGCCTTTGTCTGTCAACTTCTTGAATCCTGCGTTACTTAGCTGCAAAGTTTTGAATAGCTACCCTTTCCCATCTTTTGCATGAGAAATGATTTCATGGTGATGCAAAATTCTCCATTTTGCAGAATGTAGAGTTTACTTCCATGACCATGCTCTTTAACTTTTGCCAGTCAAGACTTAGATATCTTTGCTCTCCTAGTAATGATCAACCCAAAGAAGCTTTTCAATATATACTCTTTTTTTTTTTTTTTTGTAGTCTGATATCAAAAAGAAAGGATTTCAAGCAACACAAACAGAGGTTGAAATGTAAGGCAAATACACAACCGCAGAGGGCACAAGAGATAACCATTGCAAGATTGCTGGAGATCTCTCCATAATTTGTGACAATGCAAAGCAACCAAAATTGAAAAAGCAGCAAACAAGGATAACTTAGAAAGCCTATGAACCGACACAATTACAATACCCAAAGAACCATAACAAACCTATCTCTCTACCACTCTCCTGGGTGCATCACTGCTTCTAACATAGCTCACATACAAACAAGAGGCCTGAAATGACATAGCACTAAAAAGAATTTTCCGCCTAGGCAATGTATTATTTTTCACAAAGAAAAAATCGGAATGACTTCGCAGAAGATTTAATTCTCATGTACTGAGATATTGGCTACATTTTGACACTAGGAAACTACCACTAACTGAAAAAGTACTAAAATGCTACTTTTGCCAGTAGAATTCTACGCAAAAGGATTTCCTCCTATGGAAGCAACAGGCCCTTGGGCTGGGACATTCCTGACAAAATAGAAAACAAATTTTGAATTCAGAAAACATAATATAATTATGCAAAGTTGATTTGAGTATACAAATTATAATTAGCATTAATGCCACGTGACAGATTTCTTCTGTAGCAGGCTAGCATATGAATCAGTAATTTTAGACATTCTTGAATAACCCAATTCATACAAATATGGTGTTGCTGATTTGGTCTTCGTTTCACACACAAGTAACACGGCATTCCCAAGCAAAAACCAAATGACTCATTCTAGGCAGTTTGAATTGAACCAATATTCTAATAAATGTTTTGAAAATTGAGAATTTAATGGATAATAGAAAACTAACACTTCCATAGATTAATAACTTTAAACTAGAAACCACAAGCCAAGCAAACATTGTATGGAGAATCAATGCTTTGAAAAGCAGGTAAGAATGACATACAACAATGATGTCCATTGGGGAAAGACAATAATGATGATAAAATTGACTATAACATGATAAAAACAACTCACGATAATTGAGAACTTGGTGCTTGGCCGGACATGTATGCTAAGCCACCTGCAGAAACAAACAAAAAAATTCAAGGATCTACTTTAGGAAAACCTCATGGTCCCTTGTCATAGATGCTTTTCAAAGGCATCAGTTTCGCTTTTATATTTCCTTTTTCTTTTCCTTAGTAAATGTCCAATAAGATCCATCAGCCAACCAAGAACTTAGCAATTATGGCTCTCAAGTTCGAAGGAGAAACTAAAAACTACCTTGTGGTGTTCCAGGGATATAAGGTGTCACTGGATTCTGAGGAAACCAGGGTTGTGATACACCACCAAGATAGGTGGATGGCAACTGAGCTCTAGGAAGTGCGGTTTGTAATGAACTCATATCCAAGAACTGCAATATGCCATAAACCAGGAAGAAACTGATTAGAATAATTCCAATATTGCATCTGCCCTTCCCATACTCCAAATCTGCTGCAGAACATGGACTATTAATAAGAAAGGGTGAAACCCTATTGATGTCTTCCATAAAAAGAAGGCGGTTGCAAGCATGCTAAAGATTGGCTTATCATCTACTCACCAATTTCTCCTTCCAAGTATGAAATTATTTAGATTCATGTCCATCCAGAATCCAGAAACTTACAGAATAATAGATAGGTCAAAAAACTAGAACAACAAGCAGTTTGTTTAGAAAATGCTGCAGATACCAAGAAATGATGAAATGGAAGGAACTACCTAATCACTAAGAATGATGATATGAGATCTTCATTAACCACCCTTTAGTTACACCATAACAACTTAATTCGAATTTGATGCTACCCCTAGCCCATCATATTCTTCCTGAAAACACTGGTATTTAGACAAACCCTGAGAGGCAACATAAATTCAAATTCCTCAAAACAATTAAATGGAAGTACATGGGTGTCTAACCAAACCAACTGGCTATAGTTTCAACATCATCCTAGCAGTTATCCATGACAGAAAACGCAAAGATTTTTGTCCCTTCTCTCCCCCTCTCTCTACAAAACCTAAACCTTTGACCTTGAAAATCATTAATTGTCCTAAGAAGGAAGGCACATAGATTGTGTCATCTCTCTCTCTCTGTACATATATATAAAACTTAAACCTTAGGCTTTGAAATAGGGTAAGTTCTCAGCAAGACCAACCAACTCAAAGTGAAAAAAAATTAGAGAAAATATTCCCTTGAAAGAAACCGTAAGCAAAATGTACAATCCCTCTAAATAGAACCAGGGAAAAAAGGTTAGTACGTCTAAAACAGAGACACGCTTTAGCCTCAGGAAAAGATCAACCAATTTTAGTGAAATAACACAGTATAAACATATTCAAAGATGAACATGCATGGCATACCATATCAGTTTGTTCCGATTCAGAATCATAAGGAAGATCAAATGGGTTGGTTGATTTATGATCAGCAGCATAGGACTGTTTCTCTCCCTGTAAAATCAAGGAAGTTCAGAACCTAAAGAGATTAAAGAAGAGCTTGATCGTGACCCATGTATTGTAAGTACAAAAAGAACTGGTAAGTTAGTTAAAAGAACAAACCAAAGGTGGATTAACTGATGGAGCATATGATGGTGCCAAGTCATCCTCTGATGGTAAAGTAGCAGCAGGGAAACCAGCATGGGAGGCAGCTGTTTGGATGCCATCATTATCAAGATTCTGCAGAAACAGACATTTGAAACATAAATTGAAGAAACATAATTAGTTGGCATCATTTGAAAATAGAATAGCAAACCTCTGAAACTCCTAAGCCCAAATGTTGATCAGTGTTGGCCAAATTATTGTACACTGCTACTTGTGGTTCCAGAGAAAGTGATTCAGCAGAATCATTAAAAGCATTCCATGACTGTTCACAGAATGGATCACTTGACCACACATTTGACAGGAGAAACTGAAGTTTATATTTCTAACAATAACCATATGTATGCCAAGCAGCGAAAAACATGAATAAATTTATGCTACAAGCATTATTGCTTCTTATTCTTCACAAAACTGCAATGGACTTGAGCATGGCTTACCTGAGTGCTGGTTGCAGCAGTGGAGGCTTGACCATCATGCAAGCCCTCCTGCCATTGACTAGACATTGATGAAGTAGCCCTGAGAGCACTAGAATTTCCAAATAGTGGCCACTGGATAGTTGTGTTTAAGGATGACAATTGGTCAAACTTCAATGACAAATCTCCATCGTTCGGCACTACAGCAGGTGAAAGATTTTGGGTTACTGTATTAGATGCTGCATGCTGAGGAGTATCAAATGTTGCCCATCCTTCATTTTTAGGTTCAGGTAACTCTGGTGATTTTTTATCAAAGCTTGCAGCTGGGGGCTGCTCAGCAACCCCAGCAAATAAGTCTATTGATGGAGTAGCTGGGGAAGGTTGAAATAAATTCACAGGTGGCATCGTAGATACCGCTGCAGGTTGATATATATCTTCAGATGAAATCGATGATGTTGCAGGTAACTGAAACAAATCTATAGGTGGAGCAGCAGAAGCCTCGGGTGCATTAAACAGATCCAGGCCACCATAATTCACAGGAACAGAAGATTGGGGGAACGCAGATGCTATATCATGATAGGACCCAGCCGTTTGTTCAGGTTCAGAGACAACATCCAGTCCAATGCTTGAATTATATGACTTGACAGACATGGAATTGCTATCAAATGACCCAAAACTCCCCATGGATTTAGTTCTCTAGATAAAGGAACAATTCTGATGTCAGTTGATGATGAGATGATTAAACAGATAAAAGTAGCTGTAAGAACACACATGATAAAGCATGTAGAACTACAGCAAACAAAGAAAAAGGGTTCATATACTTGACAACACTGGCATCTCAAGCATTTAAAGAATCCCTATGATCATGCCGACCTGTATTAACATATTTTTAATGGTGAAACACATTAAACACCTTAGCTAGATTCACATTCCAACAATCATAAAGTTATATAAATGCATTACTACTGATCTCAAATGTGCATATATTTATAGGTTTTAGTGTATGCATCAAGCATGTATATGCAGCAAAACATAAACAATCCATACACATGCCTGAACTTTGAATTGAATAAATGAAAAAGCCAGTAGGCTCCACTGGAATATTTTTAGATACATTATCAGCTACAAAGTCGATCATGTACGTTCGCGCTTTCTTCTTGATGTTAATAATCACTATATAGAAGTATCCCACCAGAATACATTAAAGCCTGCATAGTGTTTCAATGACAATGCTCCAAAAGAACAATATATTTTCAGATGTGGCACACAACTTAAAAAGTAAACTACTAGCTAATTAGAAGTGTGAGATATGTTGTAAGATATATGACCTGTGGGCGTGGAATCCCTCCAGCATCTTTCTTGGAACTTGGATCCACAAACAAATTGATTGTTTGACGTTGTGTATCTTCACTTAAAACATCTCTTCGAGGTTGAGCAGTTGGGCTGCTAAATCCACTGTCCTTCTGAAAATTTGGAGACTCTGTACCAGATTTGAAAGGATCACCTCCACTGGACACAGAGTAGTCTGAAACCCTAGGAGCAGAACCGTCATTTGCAAACCTGTCCTCAAACATTTGATCACTTAAGCGACCAGGACTGTAGACAAAACTAGAAACCTTCCCAACATAGTGGCCTCGATCTGAACCAGGCTTCCTAGAAAGGACAGCAGCAGCTTGTTTTCCATAACGCCGATCTTCATATTGATAGTCATAAGGTGGACTTTGAGAATAAGAATGATAAGAACTGGCACGTCTTATCTCATCTTCATGATTTCTAAGACTCTGTCAAATTCATTTAAGACTATCACAATTAAACTGCTGCTCTAGGATTTAGTGAGCTGAATTCAAATAAAACTGAGAGGCAAGCACATAGAAACACCCATATCATTTGCATATATTTGTTTAACAAATACCAATGTGGGCAGTGGCTCTTAAATGAAAATAGTAACTTCAAGTTTCTCTAAAGAAAACAGATATAGCAAATATCATTATAGAAAAAACAGAAAATAAGAACTTGGAAGTTAAACTTCAGATCAAATGTTCCACAACCATACTCTCTTCATTTTCTAATTTGAAAACATGATTTTAGGAAACGGAGCCAAGCAGCATAGAGGTTTGGCAAAAATTTTAAATTTGAAGAATTAAAAGCACTTGTACACTAGATAGGAAGATATTACCTGCATGTCTCTTGGAGGCTTGTCAGATGTTTTTCCTCCAGCATATTTTCTGTCCACATATACATTCTTTATGAACTCCCGGATTTTATCAGCATTGCTGCAATGAGAGAGTTATTAGAAAAACCCACATCTGACAAGTAGATGCCTAGCACTTAAGAGATATATCACATATTCTGCACCTGCTATCAGGCAATCTTTGCCTCTGTAGGTCCCAATCCTTAAGATATATATCTCTTGCACGCTGAAAAGAGTGAAAAAAAGGACATTCATCAGCATTTTAAAAGGCATCCCACTCTTTCCATAGATAACAACAAATGTAACACTAGTTCAAACCTGATTACCACCATTTTGAAGAGCTTCAACTTCCTGTGAAGTGAACTTTGACATTGATACAGATTTTACACGATGAGTAAACTCACGACTGCAACACATATTCATATGAACACAAATTACTGCTGGGATAGGACAAAAATGGTAAAGATTTGAAAAACTTGATTCTGAGATTATATCACTCCACCAGAATCATGCGAAAGTAAGTACAATCCATTGGCCAAATTGAAAAAGAAAGATACAACAACTCCTTGGAGTTAAGGAACTTAAAATCATCACAATGAACAACAACAACAACAAAAGTTACAAAAACGTTAAATTGCAAAAAATCATAATGCATTGATCTACACAACACAGATGAAATTACATACTACCAGATACGCAAAACCTCACTAAAGCAACAATTACTTCTATGGCAAAATCATAGATGCCAAAATAACTAAAGAAAATACTTACTGTATCCCACTGCAAGTCATGCAAACAAAAGTCCAAAAATTTGTGCAAACATACTGAGGACCCTGCAACAATAGAATCACAAATTAATATCCAGGAAATGAGGGATCCAAAAAAAATGTATCATTAGAAGCTCAAATAAAGGTAATTTAACTCTTTCAAGTCATGATGAACAACAGTGTCAGCCTGATTTGAGAAAAAAGCCAAAAACTGAAATTTGAACTCTATTAGTCCCAGTTGAGTACAAAAAGAAACAACAAAGAGAATTTCAACACCCTTTTTGAAACAGCTGATTTACCATCTTGAAATTCATTACCAAAAGTTGCATTGCATTCAAGAAATCAAGAAATCCCAATTTCAAAAACCATTTCTATGACCTAAAACCCAATTTTTTTTTCTTTTCTTTTTTGCACTTTCCCAGCCTCCAAACAAATTTAACTTTCAAAACAATCAACCAAAACGCATTTCTCACCAAAAAAAAGATGAAAAGAAAACCCAATTTCAAAACCATTTATATAACCATTTTTTCTTCCCATTCTTTACTACAATATCCATCTGCTAAAACTAATTCTTCCTAGAAAATTAAAAAAAAAAAAAACAATGTGAAAAACCATTCCCTTTTCATTTCCCTTTCTTTCCAGCCTCCTTAACATACTTTAACTAACCATAAGGCAAAACTCTTCTTTTTTGCCAAAAAAGAAAAAAAAAAGAAAAGAAAAGTTTGAGAAATTTTACCAAGCTGTTACAGTTAATACAACGACGATTAGGAGGCAGCTTCATGAGACCTCTTATTATCTTCTCGTTTCTTTCTTCTTCTTTTCTACTTCCCATTTCTCAGAACAAACAATTTGATCTTCCAAAATTTAAAAAAGCCCCAAACAAACCCTAAAAGCTTCTAATTTTATCAAAAACACAGTTGGAATTCAATCTCTTTTGCTCAAAACTAAGCGATATTTTTAAGCCAAAATCAAAGAAAAAATGCGAAATTTTGAGGGTTTGGGGTTTTGGGGGAATTTTTTTTGTTAAAGGAAGGAGGAAAGTGTCCTTTTTGAGTCAGCTGTGATTGGGACAAGAACGCTCTGTGCCTTTCAGTTTCAAAATTTTGTTAAAATATAAAAAATTAAGAAAAATAAAAAATGGGAAAAAAAGTTTTTTATTTATTGAATTGTTTTTGTCATCTTTGGAAGTTATCATTATTTTATAACGTACCAATCGCTGGGGAAAGGATACTGTCAGCACAATTTTTGCTGCTTCCACGAATTTCATTTTGGATAATTCCACAATCTATAAATCTCATGCAAAATATTATAGTAAAATTAAAAAAAGAAATTGACCCAGTCCTTACTCAAAATCAAAATATTCCATCCCGAAAGATTATTCAAAATTAAAATGACTTCAACTCAAAAAATAAAAACAAATTTAATAACTCGATTTATCCAATAGAGTAAAATAAAAAATCATGCATCTTCTTAATACTATATATCTAAAACAATTAAATCAAAAAAATTTATATAAATTAAATAGTTAGAAAATCATAGAAAGGGAACAATTCAAAATTAACAGCATTTTGCATAATATAGCTAGCTGTTAATAAATTAAAATTTACTAATTTAGTACAGTTGTGGCAGTAGCAATTTTTAGATTATCCTTTTCTGTTACATGTTGTTTTGTATGAGAATATCATAAATTTTTGGAAGCCACACTAGTTCCAGGATTCTTTTTGTAACGGTAGTAAGGTTTATATGAATTTCACAAACTATATAATTAAACTAAATCTTTGAAAGGTTCCATCCCATGAAAAAGAAATTTAGATTTTATATAGGTATAATATCTAAAAAAAATTCATAAATTATTTTAAAAATTTTAAATAAATTTTTATTTTTTTATTATATTTAATTAAGTTATTATTTTTATAATTAACTTTTGATTAAAGTATTAATTAAAATGTCAAGTGTCATTTTTATATTATATGATGTTAATATGACATGTTATAACAAATAATAACATAACATATTCATATGATATATAATCATATATTATTTTTTATTTTTTACTTTTTACGTTAACATCATGAATATATAAAATAATAAGTTATGTTTTAACTAATGTAGTTAATTAATCGTTAATTATAATATTTATTTAATATAAAATAAAAAAATAAAAATTTAATTGAATATGATGAAAAAATAAAAATTTATGTAAATTTTTTTAAATAATTTAATAATAATTTTAAATATTATGCATATATTGATTTAAATAGAATCTCTTTTATCTTTTTCTTAATTGGCACTTCAACATCCCACATCCCCTTTTCCTTTTCATTGGATAGTGATACATAAAGTCGTAACGTTCTTCCATTTCTTTCTCCACCGACTTGCTTGTAAAAACTCGAAATCCATGGCAAATGTAAGCATCAATCCATAATTTTCTTTACCATTTTGTCATTAATTTAATTTTTTATATCATCGATGTTACTTGTATAATTTTCTACCATTTAAGTTGGTAAAAGAAATTTTATTTAATCACCATTTTTAGTTATTTTCTAAAAGGAAAAAAAGAGTAAGATTTTTTTTTATGAAGGTAACATTCATCAATCCAAATTATATTAAACCCACATTGTTGATGTCCAAATAACAGTAGCAATCCATAATTTTATTCACCATTGTGTCATTAAATTTGCATATGATTGATGTTACTTGTATAATTTTTTATAATTTAAGTCGGTAAAATAAATCTATTCAGTCGTTATTTTTAGATTTTTTTATAATGAGAATTTTTTTTTGAGAGTAACCTTCCTATGGTGAAATATTATATTGAAATGAGACAATACTCATTAAATATGATATTATTATTACATTTAATATAAAAATTTAATTAATTAAACATATTAACAAATTATAATAAAATTGAAACAAATTCACATTGAGGCAGACTTGAATCTAAAATCTCATGGTTTGTACCTCTTTCTTGCCATTTAAAATACTAAAACTTTAGGCTACAAAAACAAGGTGAAAATTAAGGCATGCTTCATTCTCACTCAAGATGCATGTGTCACGGGTCACATGTCACGGGCCACAGCCCAGACCCGCCAAGAGGCCCAAGAGGGTGCCAGCCCTCCAAGACCCATATAGGGTGCCAGCCCACCAAGACCCATGTAGGGATTTCCCTCCCAAATGAGCTTCTAGAAACCTTAGTTTCCCTCTCAAATGGTTTTGAAGGGAAATTTTTTGGAGGGAAATGGGTGAGGAACCTTGGCTATAAATAACCCCATCTTCCTTGTGCAAATCATCCAACACACTTGTATCTCAATTCATTCAATACAAGCTTAGTTTTTCTCTCTAGCATTCTCTTCCCATTTTTCCTTCCTCGTTTATGCAAGCTTGCTTGCCGGTTTAAAGCCATTGTGTGGGTGTTGAGTGCTTGTTGGGCGAGTGCTGAAGCACTAAGGCTGACTTGGGTTCTAAATGCCGAGATAAGGGTTGAGCCCAAGGCCGCACGGAAGGTGGTCTTAAGTATCGCCCCGTGACACATGAACATTATTGACAATTTAAATATTGGTGTCCTCTATTAGAAGCAAATACACATGCTCATATTTATTTATTTGTATTCCCATGGCACCATTACATAATAAGAAATGTGCATTTAGACTTCACAAGCAAGAACTTGTGTGAAAAAAACTCTTTTAGAGTAAAGAGAGTTTGTCAAATAGAAAAGTGGAACTATTGACAATGAAGCAATACTTTCATAGATTGTTGGACCAAACTACTGAGTATTTTAGCCAACTAGTATTAACTTTTAGACTTTCATAGATTGAAGAAATAGTTTCAAGTCATCGGCGGCGGCGATGTAAGTAATAAATTCAAGATTTTGTATAAAAGGTAACTAAAAGTTAATGTCATGGATCAAATCAATTATTTAATTTAAAATAAAAATTAATTACTTTTTAAATAAAATAAAATTATAATATAAATCTTTGGGGTGGTGGCCGCCACCCGTGACCACCTTTAGTCTGCCCCTACATGCCAACCTTTAAGAATTTGAAAATGTTACCTTTTATTGTTTAATTCAATGTCTTGTATAACAAAAAAAATCTCTAAAGATAGTTCAAATATTTGAAATTAGTAAATTCTTTTAGATAATTGCAATCAATAAGTAATTATTGGAATAAGTTTGGGATGTTTAACGCCTTATCACTTTATAATTTCAATGGAATGTAATTGTTTAGTATTAAATTGATGAGAAAATTGTTGGCTGTTTAATTTTTATTTTATTTTTGATGATTGAAAATTTAATGTGTTTATTAGAAGAAGTATGCTCTTCGATTCTAAAAAGTCATGTATCTTTAAAATGACAAATTTGTTCAATTATGAATAGGTGTATCTGAATAAAGAGACACGTTGGTGATGTTTCACTATCTATAAATACACATTTTCTTTTTTTGAAAAATTTATTCTACACATTCCGTATTTCAAACAAATTCTTTTTCATTTCTTTTTGTTATTAATTGTTAAGTATCTGTTTTTTTTATATGTTCTAATTTATCTCTTTGAGTATAAATTTTAACAAAAATAACGTTTCGAAGTATGGTTTACAAGCATTTTAGTAAGAATGCATTATTTAAACCATGAACTTACTATCAGAATCGACACAATATTATTTTTTTTGGTCTTTTGTGGTAAGGGGAGGAAAACTCAACAAAGGTGATTTTGTAGTTTATAGATTTTAACTTTATAAGTGTGTTTGGATTGAGAGAAAAACTATTGAGTTATGAGAGTGTTTTTTGTGGTTATTTTCTAATTATTTCATCATTTTATTCTTTTTTATTTTATTATAACTTTGTTTGAGTTTGGTGAATAGTTTGAGAGCACTAAACAATAGAAATTGTTTGCTTTTGTGAAAAATAAGAAACTTTGTGTATTATTAGTTTTTATGATTGAGTACCCCTCTAGCAAAATAAGAAACTTTTTTTTTTTCAATTTCGAACTGATATCTCACTTTTTTTTTTATGTTACAACTTACATGAAGTTGTTCTATTGAAATAAAATCCTTATTTAATGAATTATTTTTTGCATCGTATATATTTGAGACTATGAAGTAGAGATTAAATATAGGGCATAGAATCAAAATCAAAAGAAAAAGACATAAGGATAAAATTAAGTATTACTATTATTTTATATTTTGATAGTGAATTATTTAAAATTAAATAAATGACATAAAATGATTATAATATATTAATTTAATAATTATTTAATTTATTATAATATTTATGTAAATGTACTTATAAACATATATTAACCTTTTAACTAGATTTATATTTATAAAATTTAAAAGCTTCATCATTGCACTATATAAAAGATATTTTTTCATAATTAAAAAAAATTCCTTATAGCATGTAGGTAGATTGTCTCTAAATCGCAAGCTTTATGGATGTGGCTTGTTCATAGTAAATACAATTATGGAAGATTTGCATGCCCCAATAAGCTGCAAAGTGTGGATTCCTCTTTGTTTTAGATCTTCACTAACCAATTATGGGAGATATTTAAGAAGAATATTCAATGTGCATTAAGAGATAGACTCACAACATGATTTTGGATGGATACCTACATGGGCGAGCAACCTGTTGTCGAAGTTGCGAGGTCAATGGAAATCTCATTCGAAGCCCATAGCTGTGTTAAAGATTTTGTATTGGGGGATGGTGAATGGGATTTCAATAACTTGTCAACTGACCTTCCACTTGAGGAAATTACATTGCTCTCCGAGACCATTGCACCTTATCATGTTAATCACCTTGACAAACCATATTGGGCTCTATTGTCTTCGAGATACTTTACAATGGCTTCAACATATCATTTTTTAAGAGATCCTATTGATTTAGATTCAAACTATAACTCAGGAAGGTGACAATTAGTATGGAAGTGGGAGGGGCCGAGGAGAATTCATATGTTTATTCTTCAATGCTTAGATAATCAACTTGTGACAAATGAAGAAAAGTGCTATAGACATCATACTATTACTTCTTTATGTTTGCAATGTGGTGTTGAAGAGGAGACCATTGTTCATGTACTTAGGGATTGCCTTAAAGCTAGTGCGACATGGCTATGATTATTATCACCAAGTACGTATTCCATGTTCTTTAATCTTTTTACTGTCGATTAGTTTTTGACTAATTTGGTCAAGGCGAATGTGAATGATAATGGTATTTGATAGAATATTATATTTCAGATTATCTATTGGTTCTTTTGAAAATTGATGAACATATATATTTTCGAGAACATAAAAATTTCTATTAAACGATGATTTTCAATAATATATAGTATGGTCTCGACCTTGCAAAATGTTGAGGTGGCAAACAGTGTGACTGGAGGACACTCATCTAGATCCTGAGAAGAAATTCTAGCCAGTTGGAAAGCTTCTTTCTCTGATTGGATTTCATTAAATTCAAATAACGCCTAAAAGAAGTCGATAGGACAAGCGGCAGCTAATGGTGTTTTAAGAGATTTAGCTGGTCAATGGAAATGGTGAATATACTTCGAATTCATTTGTTTTGCAGTAAAATATTTTTTAAAAAATATTTTCAAGACTTATACTTATTTGATAAATAAAAAATTAATTTTAAATGTAAAACATTTTACGAGTCAACAAAGTTAATCACGAAAAATATCTTACACCATTGAAAGGCATAAGATATTTTTCAAATAATAACAAAAACAGTTTTATATTAAGTTTATGAGTATAAATTTGATGAATATTGATATTTAACTTAAAATACTAAAAATTATATATTAATATTTAACTTTAAAATAATTAATTTAAAATATTAATATTTAAATTATACAATACTATTAAAATTAAAAATATTATTTTAATGAAATTTTTCAATACAATTAAATTTTTTATTTATAAATAGAATAAATCTTACTAAAAATTATAATAAAAAATATTTCAAAGATCATCATTTGATGAATACACTTTTATAATAGGTATAAATCTTACTCATAATTATAATAAAAAATATTTTAATAATTATTATTTAATAAATACATATTTATACGTATAGGTTTTGGATATTTTATATAACCGATAAATATTTATATTTTTATAGTTATGATAAAAAAAGTGATAAGATGAATATTAGAGATTTGTGATTAAATGCTTTGGGAAATACAATTATTGATTTTATCCATTTTTATTTCTATTCTTAATTTTGAACTCAAATTAGTGAAAATCAAATATCAATATTATTTTGTACTCAACTCTTATTTATTATTTTAACACCTAAATAACTCCAAAAATATTTTACATAAAATGATCCAAACAACAAAAAATAATTTTAACTGTTTATCTAAATAATAAAAAATATTAAATTTTTTTATAAAATATTTTACATAAAAAATTTTTTTCCTTCGCAAGTCATTTTGCAGTTATCAAACAAACTCTTCATAAATGTTCAGTTTACAAAGTTGAACTTTGGAGAGTATATAGAGGGCTTAAATACGCATCGGATCTTAGCTTTCAAAAAATATACTTATAAGTTGACAGTAACCTAGTTGCTCAAACACTTTCTTCTCAAACAGATAATCCATGTGTAAATTCAAATTTAAGTCAAGTTATTCAAAGCTAAATTTAAAGATATTGAGATATTTAGATTCATTATGTGTTTCAAAAAAATATATATAGAAATAAATTTTAGGGTTAACGAGGAATTCTCTGCTACTGAAAACTTAATTATTTCTAATTAAAGGTTAGGAGTTTATTATTGAATGATCTAATAGGAGTTTCTTTTTCCAGAATGATCGGGCAATAAAAAGTTTGCTCTTCCCCTCAAAAATGTTCATTATGACAAGACAACCTCCTAATGAGAATCAGTCACCAAACAGCCGTCCGATCTGCTTACAGAACAATCATCAACGGTCCAAATCAAACCCCAACCCTCTTCCTCTTTATCTTTACCCACCCTTTCTCTCTTCCTCCACCTCTCTCTCTCTCTCTCTCTCTCACTCTCCGCCTTCTCTAGATTCTTGCAACCCCCATGGCCACTCTCCTTAAAACGCTTCCGTTTAAATCCCCTCCTTCTCTGCCTCCACGTGTAACACCCATTTCCTTAATCTCCCCAAAGCCCT
The DNA here is from genome assembly GCF_002168275.2 of Theobroma umbraticum. Lineage (NCBI taxonomy): Eukaryota > Viridiplantae > Streptophyta > Magnoliopsida > Malvales > Malvaceae > Theobroma > Theobroma umbraticum. The sequence continues at coordinate 6,295,341 of NW_018397259.1, read as the reverse complement.
TCCGTGTCTGCTTCAAACACAGAATTGCTCGTACAATCTGTCCCTTCCGGTTCAGCTCCACTCCCTCTCTCAGGTTCGTAAAGTTGGTTCCTTTTTCTTCAAATGGAGGTGAAACTGAAACTACTGAGACCCAACAAGAAATTCAAGAACCTCAAATTGAGGTAAATTTAACTCTCTCAACATTGGTTCCCATGGTTTTGGTTTTATTTTTCTGGGTTTTCTTTTGCCTTGTTTTTATGTTTATCTTTAGTTTTGCTTGTAAATATGACAAAAACATTTATGGGATTTGGATTTTAAGGGTCAAGTATGTTAGAAATGAGCAAAAGACGGTGTCTTGATAATGTGTGAAATTTAGCTTCATTAAGAATTTTTCTAGTCGAAATCTTCTCTTCTTTGTAGTCTTGTGATTGGATGTGGTTTGCTGAATGACTATAACTCTTCTTTTTCTACATTGACCCATGTTAAGTTGTCCTACATTTATTGTCCGATTACATGTTGAAGTAGATATAATGAAATAGCTTGTAAATAACTCAAATGTTGGAAGGAATCATTTTTTGTGTCTATTTTGAGTTTTGACACGGCGTTGAACAATAACTGTCGCTCACTTTAGCAGTTTCCATTTATCAGAACTTGCCTTTTGAGGGCATCGATCTGTGTGAAAATTATGATGAAGTTGATGAGCACACTGTAACCTGATCTGAGAGTGGCCAACTTCGTACTTGGTTCAATGTCATCTATCTTGAGATTGAAACATGGTTAGATAGAAATTTAGAGTGAAACCTGGTGGTTGGCTCCTTTCTAGAGATGAGGGTAACCTGGCTCCAATGATTTGTGCCAAAATTTCACAGCTGGTATATTGATATATTAATTATCTGTTTCAAAATTACCTATCTATATCTACAAAGAAGACTTATGGTTTTTAGTACTTCAATTTAAAAATGTTAGTACTGTCCCTCATGTATGAGTATCACTATGCTGCAACAATCTCTCTATTATGGCAAATAAAGGTTGCTATGTTACAAAGGATTAATTTATTTGGAGTCCTTTGTTTTTTTCCCTTTTTCTAGACTCTATATTTACTGGCTTATTTGTGGTAGGGAGTCTAGATACTTTATCATATGTCTAAAAAAGTTTCAGTCTTCAAGATCAGTTTCCATCCGCACAAACAGAAAATAATTAGGGTAACTCATTTCGAATACTTTTTGCTAAATGAGAGCCAACATTGTCTTTATGTAATGTAGGGGTTTTTGGAGGTGATATGTAATGTGATAGGATAAACTGTTAAAATTTTATAGTTGATGCTAATGATTTATCTTCTCCTTTATCAATCAGTGGATATATTTGTCATCATTTAAGAAGTTAGCAATTCTGCAGAACACAGTTTGCATCAATTCCATTTTGATTTAACATTTTATATGGCCAAAGAGTATATTAAACCAATAAACTATTTTTTTTTTGAAAGGCACCAATAAACTATTTTTAAGATCTTATTGATTGGTCATTTCTTATTAGGCATATCAATTGGTATGTTTTTGGCTGCAGTAAATGTGTAATATGCCAGATAAGATGTTTGATTACAATTTTCTCTAGAATCCTCAAATGACCGAAAGGGAGTGTTACTCAAATAAAGGACTAGTGTAACTTGTCATAGAAGAGGAGTTTTTGCTGTTAATCCTTGCTAGATGTATTTATGCCAATACTTTTTTTAGCTTTAATATTTCATATTACTATGTTAATCCTTGAATCAAGTGGTTTTCAGTCTTTTCTACTCATCATTCTTATATGGTTTTTTTTTTTTCCTAAAAAATGGAGTCATTAACATTTTCATTATTATTCTTTTCTAATTGCTGATTAAATGATACTTTGAAGGGTTAAAAAATACGGTGTATATGCCTTGCCAATAAGTTGATATCCCAATATTTTCACTAATGCGCCTTATTTCTTAGAAGAAATTAGCGAATATCAGATTGATTGTTTCACTTTGATTTTTCCTGACAATTATTGCATAATATGATTCTTTAGGGTTGATGTATCAGGTTTTAATCTGATTTAACCATGGTTTGCCTGGCATAAGGTGAAGACTACAATGTTGAGAGATTTCCATATTGTTCTATTTTATTGCAATATTTTTCTTTTCCTAGTTCTTTTTGATTAAATTGTCAGAGACTATTTGTGTCCGTTTTTTTCATCCTGGTGGATATATGTAACAGGACTCTTCAGATGGTGCTATTGCTATTGAAGAGGATGATGGGGCCGATGAGAGTAGTGACGTTGAAGAAATACCTTCTTCAGCCCTAGTATTATTGCTCCAATCATACAAAGAAGCTTTGGCAAGTAATGATGAGTCAAAAGTTGCCGACATAGAAGCATTTTTAAAATCCATTGAAGACGAGAAAGTTGATCTTGAAAAGAATATGGCTTCTTTGTTAGAAGAATTGTCAATAGAGAAGGATCGAATTATTAGGATTAGTGCAGACTTTGACAACTTCCGTAAGAGAACAGAGAGAGAGCGCCTTTCGTTGGTAACAAATGCCCAAGGAGAAGTTTTGGAAAATTTGTTGCCTGTTTTGGATAATTTTGAGCGAGCTAAAGCCCAAATCAAGGTTGAAACCGAGGGAGAAGAGAAGATCAGTAGCAGCTATCAGAGCATATACAAGCAGTTTATGGAGATTTTGGGCTCGCTTGGTGTAGAACCTGTGGAAACAGTGGGAAATCCCTTTGATCCAATGGTGAGTTAGTACTTATTACTCTCTGCTCTCCCAACCTCTTAGAGACATGATAAAGTTTACTATTATTAAAAATAAGCTTCAATGTTGGGATATTCCATGATTGTTGCATTGGATACTTCTAAGTCAAGTGCTTTTTGGTAATTGTGAATGTTCATGGCCTCATTCTAATATTTTTATTATGAAGTCCATGTCCTCTCCATTATTGAGTGAGGAGGCAGTTCATGAAATAATTGCCTTTCAAGGCCCCAGATTCATGATTGTATTTGATTACCGATGAAAGAAATAAGCTGAATATGAGATAGTTATGGAAGACGGTAGAAGTTTATTGAAGATGTTCGAGTTAAATCCATAAGGGATATTACCATTTGAATATTATATGAAAGATATTCTTTTGGTTTGTTCATTGGCATAATGATAATTGGCTTAATGCAGGTGAAGTACCGAGTTGGCTCGATATTCAGTCAAGTACTTGATGAGTTTTCTCGAAAATTTAATCAAGTTTGTTCAGGTTTTATAAAGACCTGGATACGCTTTTAATTCAAACCAAGTCTTGATTGATTTGAGCTGACTTGGTGAGTTTACGAGTTATGATATGATAATGTCGATATGTATCTTAGATATTATTTGTGGCATGAAAAGTTAATTGTAACTCCTTAAGCTTGAAAGAGGTAGGTAGACGATGGAGAGAATGGGAGCTTCTTTTTATCTGTGTATTGCTGATGGATATTTTCTAACAAATTGCTTTTTTCCCTCTTGTTAAAGCTGCATGAAGCAATCATGCGTGAGGATTCCACAGAATTTGAAGAAGGTATCATTCTTCAAGAATTTCGCAAAGGTTTCAAGCTAGGAGACAGGCTGTTGCGACCATCAATGGTGAAAGTATCTGCTGGTCCAGGACCTGCAAAGCCTGAACAAGGAGAGTCATCAGGGGGGGCAGATGTAGGTGAAACCACAGAGATGAGTGAAACTGTCTGGAGCAATGAAACTGCCAAAAGCAGTGAAACTAGCGAGACCAACCCAGGAGCAGAGTCTTGTTGAAGACTGGAGAGCAAACCCGGGTTCAGTTTTGTATAAGCAACACATAGTGTTAACACTGCCCCCACTGGTAGGACTCAAAATTTTGGTGATGGTGATCGTTGTGGGTGATATATCGTTGTTAATTTTGTTTCTTTTTGAAAGAATTCACATTGAGATGAGGAAAGAGAATGCGTTGGGAACAATTCCTGTATCTTTTCATATCCCTGCTTGTACACTTGCTAATGGAGTTACATAAACATTAAATTGATTAATGGCTAATGAGCCAATATCCACTGGATGAGTTAATTGAGTGAAATGTGATCTGTATAACATGTCAATCATTGTCAACTGTATAGGATTTTGCTTGTGCAAGGCTCCATTAATGGGGTGTGAGAGAGACTATACGCAATAGACCTTGCAAGCTCTTTGGTTGTACTTGTCACTTTGAGGGGAGAAATAAGGTCCTGGCCCCAAGCTTGCAGCTTAACATAAAGCAATTGCTGTCAACTGTAGATAGGCCTAAAGAAAACGTTTATATGAAAAGGACTTAACAAATTGGCCCAAATTTAAATTGCAGAAATGAATTTAAAATTAAGAGCATAGAAACCCCAAATTTTTTGAGCTAATTGTATAGAATTTTGTGTACCCAAATGTCATACATACTGAAACTGTCAGACAATTTAGCTGTGCTCATTGCATAGTCTTGCAGTAACAATAAAGAAATTCAATTATCTCTTTTTTATTCCTTAAAAATTTAATGGTTTGGAATGAGCCTTTTTCTTTCATTGCTTAAACAATGAACTCAAAGTAAGGTCCAAAGGGGAATAAACCCAAATACAAATCCTAATAAAATATACTCTTCAGCCTCCATTCTTCAACAACACTCCCCTTCCTGTCTGCTAGGCATAAAGAACTCTTACTTTTTTGGGAGAAAAAAAGAAGAAGATAGTATTCTATTCTACATCGGCATCATCAATATCCTTTGTCCTTTTTCTTTTGGGAGCATGATCACCATCAATTAGGTTAGCTTAAATTCCAGTGTATAGTTACCTAATGGTTGATAGATATCGGGAGACAAAAATTTTGACATAATTGCATCATTATATATCATAATAAAAATGAAAAAAAATGCTAATACATAACTTAACATAATCAAAACAACCTTTTAAGTTATAATTTTGTTTATATAACTTATTATGTTAATCAGTTAAAAATAACACATCCGGCAGCCATTACATTTGCAGGGTAAAGTGCATGATTGTGTGTGAACCAAAGGTCATGGTTGGTGGGTGTGGACAGAAGAGGTGAAATAAATTCCATGTATCAAATTGTCTGTAAATAGTGTTCACATAATTTTGTTTGCAGTCGTGGCCGTTGGAACAAAATGGTCTTCATCTCTTTAATGATATGAAGACATGGACTATTATTAATGGTGTGGAAATGGTGGACTTGGAATTTTACGGGCGACATGAATAAAAAAAAAGTTGATGGATTTGAGACCTCCACGATCATTGATTCTTTACCGTTACAAGCTCTTTCCATTCCTCATCCCCACAAAAATACAAACAACTTTCTCTACTTTAAGGAACCCCAGCATTTTCAAATTGCATGGGACCCTGCCAAATCTATCAATCATTAAACTTTTTCGTTTTTCTGGTATAATATAGAATTCTTAAGGTTTTTGATTTAGGATGGGAGCTTGCCATCTACTTTTCTACTTGGTTTATTGTTATTTAATTGCTTTAATTTAATAAAATATAAATATAAAGATATATTTTAAAAATTAACATCATATTTTTAATAAATATTTATAAATCAAATACTGTAATATTATTTTTTCGATAATTTTATTTCAAGTGATCACATTATAATGTAAGTTATCTAACACCACCTTAATTCTTTATGTTTCAATTTATTTACATTTATTAGGTTATCATTTTAAGTTCTCACTTTTACGTTTTTATTTCACTATTTTGCCATATTATGTATGAAAATTCCATAAGCACTTGTCTACAATACACGATCTAAGATTCATTTTGAACCTAAATTCAAAAGCTAGCTCAAAACCTAATCGTTTAAGTTATTTGCCTATATATTGAAATTAATACCTAACCTCATGCATTTGTTCTAACTCGATAGAGAGATAACATAATGTCAATGTCAGCTATTTTTAAGCCAATAAATGTAAAATAAATTTCATTTAATTCATATTTTTTTTTGTTTTTTAAATGAATAAGAAGAAAGAAGTACAAATAAGTAACAAAAGTATTAACAAAACGAACCTTAATTGTTAGTCTATACTGATATTATATTATAGAAAAGAAAATTAATTTTAATATTACTTTAATCATTGAACTATATTTGGTAGGCAGATAAATACATCAATACTTATCTTATATCTGTGTTTATTTACTTGAATTAGAACATGTACAGATTATTTGGACAATATCATGATATGACAAATTATTCAAAGCTGTTACATCAGCAAATTCTACAATTCTCGTGAAGAAGAATCTTATAATGTAACTGTTCCCTTATCATGGGTAACAAAAAATGATACTAAAATAATGAAAAATTTATGATACAGGGAGTTGCTTGCCTTCTCATTTTTATCTCAAATATTTGTATTTTTTTAATATTATATATAGTTATTGAATAAAGTTTAAGTTAGAGTCTACTCATTTATAAATAAAATATTCTACAATTAAATTAATAAATAATTGTCACACAAGAGGAAGAGGATGAAATAAATAATATTTTGTGGTTATAATACAATTTGATTTTGGGTAAAATATGTGAAAAACCAAAATACAAGCTGTGGAAGCCAAAATTCAGTCTCTCATGATCTGCCTTGGCCTTATGCATTAATTACACCAATGTGGGACAGGGTGTCATAATTAAAGACAGGGCCAACTCTGTGTTTTCCAATCAAAGCCACCCCTTTTGGGATTGCTAGCTCTTCCACATCACAATAATAGAGTTTTGTTTTATTTTTTTGTACATTGTAGTTCTTGTGTAAAGACAGGGGTAGTTGCCGACTAGAGTTCTTCCCAATATGCATTTCCATAATAAATCTGTTAAACCCAAAAGATAAATAAATTTTCACGTGCATGATTTGTCTGTAGTCAATAATCATCACATGTTTTTTTTTTTTTTATAATCTTAGAAGAGGAAGACATGTTTTTTTGCAAATCAGCTGTTTTATGCTGTAACAGTGAAAAAAATAATTAATGCAGGAGTAGGATGGATAATAATTTCAAAGGTTTAAAATTAACCATTTAAATGAGATTTTATTTATCGAAATTTTAAAAAATGGGGTCTTTTATTAAAGTTAAGGAAGAAAGAGTAGAAGATGAAAAAAAAATTCATAATGGGATGTTATAAATTGAAAAAAAATAATTAATTTTATATATGTAAAAAAAATAACGATTGGGGATCATTAAAAATATATTATTTTTAGTTGATTGAAAATAAAAAAAATAATTGAGAATTAATAGTATTGTGGGAATGGAGAAAAGATAAAAAATTTAAAAAGTAAAAAAAATATGTTATTTTATTAATTATTTTTATTTTTATTTTTTTAATAAAAAATAAATAAATAATTAAAAATAAATAAAAATATAAAAGTGATAGAAAATAAATATTTATTAGATATGAGAGAATAGGTAAATATTTCATTAATTATCTTAATTTTATATATTTTTAATATAATTATTTATATTATTATAAAATTATAAAACCTATAAAAATTTAAAACTTAAAATTCTTGCTTGGATGACTTTACCCTAACGCCATCCTTGCATAAGCGTACATTAAATAATTAGCGGCAGCAGCTGTTTTTCTTTTTCCTTTTTGTGGTTTTTGTTTTGGCCAGATGGAAAATTAATTAAAATGAGCTGTAAGGAATTGAAAGTACACTACACATTCATTGAAAATTATGAGGGGATTAGGTCCAGCTCTAATTAATTACGAAATCGACATACAACAAATTAATTTACTGAAAACTTCGGATTTTCCCGTGACAAGTATGGCTATTTTCCCGTGGCCTTGTCTACTTTAGCATATTTGGTCTCACTCAGGAAAAGCAAAAAAAGAGAGGGGTTAGTGATTATCACCTTTATTTAAATTTTCTTTCTTGCCAAACAGCAGGTGAGAAGAAAGTTAAGCAGAGAAGTGAATGGACCAGCTTTCCTAAGATAAAAACTAAATCATATCTGGGCCAAACTTGCCATGATCAGCATTCATGACAAGTAATTTCAAGCATTGATGCTTTTCTGCTTTATTTTTATGAGTGTGTTATTATTTTCATGCAATAAAATTCTCCATAAGGCTTACAGCATAATAAAATATTTTTTTTTTCTTTTTTATACGTATACTCTATAGACTAGAGGTTAAAAAAAAATATCTCTTGAATTTTATTTATTAGAAAAATGTAATTGTTTTCTTATTAATAAAATAGCTTTGAGTTGAATTTATTTATTTTTCATACATGTGATTGATTAATTCTACATTATATAATTAGAGATGATTCTCTTATACCTCATAAATCTTATTCTATCTATCTCTATATTTAATATGAAAATTTTTAAAATGATATCTCTATTTCTAATTTTTTGGATGTCTCTCAATCACAGGTTTTATTGAAATTAAATTAAAAAAAGATAAAATATAAATGCAATCCAGAAGCTTTTGAAAAGAAACTTTATAATTTAAAAAAATTGTATGAAAATATCGATATTATCGATATGAAAACAAATTGCATAAGAGATAAAATCAAACATAATTTGGTCTGGCAATTGCCCAGTTGCTCTAAGACAGGTGGTCTGTGTCAGGAACATAAATTTCTTGGAGACCTCGCTGCTAGTGCACAGGCCCTCTTCTGCCTGCTGTGCGAAGAGACTCATTGGAAGTGGAAAGCATTCCTGGCCTTTGGATTTATCTGTCACAAGGCATATTTATCTGGGATGGAGTGTGTCACTCTCGCTGTCGTCGTTGTTGTAGGACAAAGGTCAGAGTTTGCCTTTTTTCTGCTCATCGACAGTCACTTGCCTTGAGGTAAAGTCCCATTGATCTATGCATCTTCTGCTTTATGTAAGCCCTGTTTTGTCTTCTTTCAACCTAATAATAATAGAGGCATCAACATTACCAACAAGAAAGGATAAAGAAAAAGAAGCCTTTCTAATGGTTTTCTTGGGTGTTTATTTGGTTACCCTAAGATATCTTTTTCCTTTCCCCCTTTGATGCTCCTTTTTTTTTGGGTTTGCCTTTCGATCAGCTTTTGGCCTAATGTCATAATTTATTTTTGTCGATAAATTTAATGTCACAATCACGATGATCAAAGCAATTACTTCTTTCCTCTTGAGCTTTTCCAAAGTTGTCAAATTAAATATCCTTTCAGTGATCAAAAGTCATAAGACTTTGTTTTGGATTGACAAAAGACATGCCTAGGACAATTACAACTGTTCTTCCTATACAAGGGTCATCTGACATATAAGTGCACAAATTTAATACTCTACCATTATTTTCAAATTTGGCTTTGAAACAGAAAAGAAAAAAATTTACTTGATGAAGAAACTCCTTTCCTTCGCCATTATCATAATTTTGCATTGTAGAAAATGAACAAGTAATCAGCACAGAAGGAACATGGAAAGATACCAAAACAAACTGTCTTTTTCAAATCCTTTTTCCATGAAAAATATTTATAAAAAATTTGTTTGCTTTTTAGGTATTTTTAAAAATAACTCTTAAAAATAAAATATTTTAAAAAATAGTCATTTTTATAGTTTTAACTATTTTTAGTTAAGTTGGATAAAAATAACTTTAATAAAATTATATGTCATGTATAAAAACATGTTATACATCATGATTAAGTTATTACACGTTATGTATAAAAATATGTTACACGTCATGGTTAGGTTGTTATATACCATGTACAAAAATATGTTACACACCTTAGTTAAGATGTTACACGTCTTGATTAGGTTATTACACGTTATGTACAAAAACATATTACACGCCTTGGTTAAGTTATTACACACTATGTTAAAGAAATATTATTGTTACACATTATGTACACAAAAACATGTTACACACTATAGTTAAAAAATATTGTAACACGCCATGTTGAAAAAAAAAATTATTGTTTTGAAAAAATATTATTGTTACACGCCATATTCAAAAATATTTTGTTACACTTTAATACTTAAAATGTTGTTACTTACGAATTAAAACTTCAAATTTTCTCTTACTTTGTCATTTCTTTTTATTTTTTTAGAACAATTTGACATCGATTAAAGTGTTTCTAACATGTTTTTATAAATCAAAACATAAATTTTTTTTATCTAAAACACCTATATGGACTAAAAATTGAAAAAAATTTCTTCTAAAAATCTCGATTTATAAATTTCAAATTCTTGAGTTTATTGATATCTAGGTCTTAAATTAACCCAATTAAAAGTAATTTTAAATATCTATAATCATTTCTACCATTTTAGTTTTATCTAAAATACTTAAAAATTTAAATTTTTAAATAACCACCCATCCAAGCATATCAAAATAATCGTTTGGTGTCTTGAAAGTATAAGAAAGAGAAATTTAAAAATACGGTAGAAATAAATAGAAAGTATAGCAGACAAATGTCAAAGAGAGAAATAAATAAAATTAGAGAGAGTGGAATGATGAGAGAGAGAAATCGAAAGCATAAATATGAAGAACTTGTGATAAATAATTTAATTTATTTGAAATAATTTTAAAAATATTTTTATTAAATTATGATTAAATATATCTAAAAATATTAAATTTATTTTCATAGTTATTTTTGAAATACCCTTACCAAATAAGATTATTTCTTATAGTTTTTTTTCTTTCTTTGATTCTAAGACTTAAGATTGGAGTCGAGATTAGCGGGATATTCAGGTTTCCAATACCACATGAAATATAAGCCATTTTTTAAGTAATCTTACTGGTAATATTAATTAAGATTAGCGAAATTGGTATATGATATCTAAGTTGTCGTTTTAAGCAAGGATTGCATATTCTTATACAGTGAATCCCGATGTTCAAAAAATAAATAAACCTTTATCGAATTTAAAATAGAAATGAGTAAATTAAAAACAGTTAAGGTACAAAATATGAATTTTTTAATTTGAATCGTACTGGGACTATAAATAGATTAATGCTGTCAAATAGGACAAGACATGGGCAGAAAATCTGATTGTCGTTTTCGGATTGAAAAGTCCTATAGGGCTTTATATCATAGGTTAATGCTTCATTCTGTCTTACCTGAATAACCATGCATAAAAATAGTCAAGTATTTTTACTTCAGTTGTGATTATCTTCATTCATCACTTATTTTTTTTTTTGATAAATCATAAATTTTTACTCGAATTAGAATAAATTTGGATTAGAATTTAATTAATTGAAGATATAGTGAAGTGGTTAAGTTTCCCAGATGAAAAAGCATCTTAATCGGACAAAGACTCGAGGAGGCACGTGAGTATTCGTTTGTAATATTTTACTACATATATAACACGTGTTGAATTATGTTAAACTTTTGTCTTTAATCTGTAACCGTTGGGTGAATAAATCTTTCATTCATATTGGGTGTTCGCTGTAATATTAGCTACACTTAAAAATGGACCGTCATAATTTGATGAATAATTTGTATAGTAGTTAATCAAAATTAACAAAGAATAAAAAAGGGAAACCTTTGATCCTAATTCTCGTTTGGAAATTGATTTAACATTACGTAAGTATTAGTGCATTATTGAATAAGGAAGGCAGGACAAAGAATAGAAAAAGAAAGAAAACTTGTCGCTAAATATTGTGCCGTGATTAAATTTTTCTCTCTTTAGTATGATCACGCCCCATGCAATTAATGCGGACCCTGTTGGTCTACAATAATTTAAAAGCGGCTCTAAAGGAAAAGACCTTGGAAACGGTCTGGTTGTAGAAGGATGGAAGGAGATATCAACCAGAAGCTGCTGGCAGGAACAGAGAATACTGTGGTCGAGGAAGTGAAATTTAGAGAAAAATTATGGACAGAGACAAAGAAGATGTGGGTTGTGGCTGGCCCAGCAATTTTCACCAGGTTTTCTACCTTTGGTGTTACTGTAATCAGTCAAGCCTTTGTTGGTCACATTGGTGCTACTGAGCTCGCTGCTTATTCCCTTTGTTTCACTGTCCTTTTGAGGTTCGGCAATGGTGTTCTGGTATGTACATACTTTAGTTTCAATTCTTCCCTCTTTTCTGTTGCTTTTTATTCTTTTCTTTTTGTCTTGAGCTTCGGGGTTTAGTTGCCAGGAGTGATGGCTTTTTTTGACTTTTTCTTGTAGGAATTTAGTTAGCAGACGGTTTTGCTAACCTTTTTACCTTCCTTGTAGTAATATAGTTCCTGGACGGAGATTGGTTTCTTGTTTGGGGTTCTTTTGCTTTTCTGAAATGGGATTATGGTGTTCTTGATCAACATCACCATTATTTCTAATCTGTTTTTTTGGGTTCTGGTTGTGAGATAGATTGAGATTTTATAATTTTGTGCTCATGGTTGTTGAGACGTATCTTCTTATGGCGTGCTTCAGAGGAAGTATTGTTTACTTCTTTGGTCTAAAAATTAAAAACTAGCCCATTTAAGTGCCCTGGTGAGAATTTTGAGTGCTATTAGTTTATCATGAGCTGCTTTCTTTACCTCAAATTACTTAAAGAGGCGTTCATATGGCTAATTAAGTTCTAGCATAATCAAAGATTCACCATACCAGAAATGATGTTTCAAAGGTTAGTGTTTGTCATCTCAGAAAGAGGACAGTTTTGCCTGGGTTTCTGTTAAGGCCAAGAGGTCTAGATTTTAAGTCAATCTGAGATGATTAGTTATTGTGTTCCATGGCTGATCAAGTTCAAAATTTATGTGAAGAATCTGTTTATTTCTACTTAACATCTTAGCCATGGGTTTGAATTTCATTTTGAGAAACATAAAGGCCAATGTATTATTCTTGGGAAACCATTAATATCAGATATGCTCCGGATATTTTTCCTCTGTGATATGTTCTTAGAGTTTTGTGAATCGTGTCATGCACAAAGTCAAGGATTCCCTTTTTGATTTTAAAGGGTCTAATTAGTCAATCTCCAATTTTACTCTGTCTGAGTTTTCATTGTACTTGAGATCACCAATATTGCATAAAATTGCATCTGAAAGTGGCTCAAGTGACTGATATTACATTCTAAAAACTTTTTTTTTCCCCACATTTATTGATGTTTGATTTTGAATGTGCAGCTGGGCATGGCCAGTGCGTTGGAAACTCTGTGTGGTCAAGCATTTGGAGCAAAACAATACCATATGCTTGGGCTATACCTTCAAAGATCATGGCTAGTTTTGTTTATGACTGCATGCTGTCTTCTTCCTCTATATATTTTCGCTACCCCACTTCTGATCGCATTAGGCCAGGATGAGAAAATAGCGGGAGTGGCAGGATATATCAGTCAATGGTTTATCTTTGTTGTGTTTTCTTTCATCGTATCCTTCACCTGCCAAATGTTCCTGCAAGCACAGAGCAAGAATATGATTATTGCATACTTGGCAGCATTCTCTATCGGAATCCATATCTTTCTTTCATGGCTTTTGGCTATGAAATTAAACTTCGGGCTCGCAGGAGCAATGTCATCTACGGTTTTGGCCTATTGGCTACCAAATATAGGTCAGATTTTGTTTGTTACATGTGGAGGGTGCAAGGATACATGGAAGGGTTTCTCAATGTTAGCTTTCAAGGATCTCGGGCCAGTTGTAAAGCTATCTTTGTCATCTGGTGCTATGCTTTGGTAAGGTTTCAATGAATTTATGACTCTTTGAAAGAACTGGCAGGGGAAGTTTGCTTTATATGGATTAATATGAAGTTAAACATTGACAAAGTGGAATAAGACCTGATGTAAAGGCCAAATTTTTATTAGGAGAGGGATTTATATATGTTTTACATTAGTGAATTGGCCATGTTCTTGGACAAAATCAATCTCTGCAAAAACTAGGCTTAAGCTTCAGATAGTTTATGTTTTTGCCAAACCAAACATATAATCTAGCTGCACATGATAATTAAATGCAAAGTTGAAGAAGACTAGCTTAAAAGTATATGATGTTGGATTGTCTTTGATTAGCACGGTTATCAAATTTCAAGGCTGCAGGATTGTAACTGAATAAAAATCATCTTATGTGCAGAGCTGATGAACTATTTTATTCTTCTTTTTGTTTAGTAGCTGATGATGGAATTTGATATTTCTGTTTGTAATCAGGGCAAACTAACTATCCATGATCGTTTGAAAGTACTGTATTGTATTTTCAGATTTGAGTATTACACTAATACTTTAATTGGAATAAGTAACCCCCAACCTCCCCTTTACATTGGAAGATTTTGATTTGAGAATTTTTTGGGTTTATCAGTCTTGAGCTCTGGTACAACACAATCTTGGTTCTTCTAACAGGAAATCTGAAAAATGCTCAGGTTGCAATTGATGCTCTTGCCATCTGGTAAGTCCTTCTGGCATCCTTTCCCAATGGGCTTAAAAGGTTTCACTTTCTTTTGTTGTTCCCATCCTTATATTGGCTATGCCATGCTACTAATATGTATGTGTCCTTGTTTGCAGCCTGAACATTAATGGATGGGAAATGATGATATCCCTCGGTTTCTTGGCTGCAGCAAGGTATTATCAGCTTAAAGCTTGAACCAGACCATGGATTTTATATTGCGTTTGCTATGAGTTAAATAT